>NW_006973759.1:0-17217 GCF_000164805.1 Carlito syrichta | reverse complement strand
TAGCCAGAGGACTTAACTAGTTGAAATAACTAGCGAGCCAGCAGGTTACCCATCTGATGTCACTAGCTTTTTTACCAGCTGGCTAGACAACTGACTTAATGAGCTGAGTTAACAAGTTAGCCAGCTAGTTAGCCAGTTGAGTAAACTTGCTGACTTAACTAGGTGTCCAGCTGTCTAGCCAGCTGACTTAATTGCCTAGCTACATATGTAACCAGCAGTCTAGCCAAGTAATTTAACTACCTGTCTTAACAATGTAGACAGCTCACAAGCCAGCAGAAGAAACTAGTTAGCTACCTGGCTAGGCATTTGGATAGTCACTTGTCTTAACTAGCTGACAAAACTAGATAATTTGATTGCTAGCCAGCTGACTTAACTAGCTACCTACCTACATAAATCGCTGGTTTGGTAGCTGAATTAACTACCTACCAACCTAGATAACCTGTCCTGCATGCTGACTTAACTAGGTTACTTAACTAGCTAGCCAGCTGGCAAGCCAGCTGCCTTAACTAACTAGCTACCCTGCTAGTCAGCTGGCTAGACAGCTGTCTTAAGTAACTGACTTAACTAGCTAGCCAGCTGCCTTATCAAGCTTACTTAACTAGCTAGCTACCTAGCTAACCAGCTGACTTAACTAGCAGACTTAACTATCTAGCTACCTAGCAAGAAAGCTGGCTGGCCAGATAACTTAACTAGCTGATTTTACCTGCTAGCCAGCTGACTGGACAGCTGAATAAACTAGCTGTCCTAACCAGCGTGCTAGCTGGCTAGCCATCTCTCTTAACTAGCTAGCTACCTAGCTAGCCAGCTGGAAAGCCAACTGAATTAACTAGCTGACTTAACTAGCTATGCCGCTTGCTATCTGGTTGACTTAACAAGCTTGTTACCTACCTAACCAGCTGGCAAGCCAGCTGACTTAACAAGGTGGCAAGCTGACTTAACTAGGTGACTTAACCAGTTAGGTACCTAGCTTGCCTGCTTGCATATATAGCTGTCTTAAGTAATAAGCTACCTAGCTAGCTATCTAGCTACCCAGCTGATTTAACTAGCTGACTTAACTAGCTACCTACCTGACATGACTAGCTGACATATATCTAGCTTCTGATCTAGCCCACTGAAATGACTAGCTGAAATAACTAGCTAGCCAGATGACTAGCCTTCTGACTTAACTAACTTTTTAACTAGCTAACCAGCTGGATAGCCACCTGATTTAACGAGCTGACTTAAGTAGCTAGCCAGCTGGTTGCCAAGAGAGTTAACTAGCTAACTTACCCAGCAAGTCAGCTGGCTAGACAGCTGCCTTAAATAGGTGGCTACCTATCTGGCCACCTTGCTAGCCAGTGGACTTACCTAGCTGAATTTAGCTAGCAAGCTGGCTAGCCAGCCCACTTAACTAGCTAACTACCTACCTACCCAGTAGGCAAGCTTGTTGACTTAACTAGCTGACTTGAGCTGCTAGCCTGCTGGTTGGCAAGCTGGCTTATCTAGCTAGTTACCTACCTAGCCAGCTGGGTAGACAGCTGACTGATCTAGCTGACTTAACCAGCTACCCAGTTAGCTACACAGCTGATTTAACTCACTGACATCACTAGCTAGCCAGGTAGCAATCTAGCTGATTTAACTAGCTAGCTACCTACATTGCCAATTTGCTTGCCAGCTCTCTTAACTAGCTGAATTATCGAGTTAGCCAGTTGGCTAGCCAACACAGTTAACTGGCTTGCTACCTAGTTATCAAGCTTGCTAGCCAGATGACTTAACTAGCTGACTTATGCTAACTCCCTATCTAACCATCTGACTTAAATAGTTATCTCACTAGATAGCTACCTAGCTAGACGGCTGACTTAAGAAATTAGCTAACTACCTAGCTAACAATCTGACTTAAATAGTTAGGTGCCTAGCTAGCTAGCTGACTTAACCAGATGGGTATTTAGTTAGCTTACTCGTTATCTAACATTCTAGCTAGCTGACTTAATTATCTGACTTAACTCATTAGCTAATGAGCTAGATAGCTGACACAATCAGCTGACTTAACTCGTTAGCTAACTGACTAGGTGGCTGACTAATCCAGCTGATTTAACTGGCTAGCTAACTAGCTAGCTAGCCTACTCTAACAGCTGACTCAACCCGTTTGCTAACAAGCTAGCCTGCTGATTCTACCAGCTGACTTAACCTGTTAGTTAATTAACTAACTACCTGAATCAACCTGCTGACTTAACCCATTAGCTAACTACCTAGCTAGCTGTCTTAACCAGTTTACTAACTAGGTACCTAACTTAACTAGCTGACTTAGCTAGCTGACTTAACTACTTAGCTAGCTGACTTACCTGGTTGACTTAACTAGTTAGCTAGCTGACTTAGCTACCTGAATTAAATAGTTAGCTAAGTATTTAGCTAGCTGAATAACTAGCTGACTTAACTAGTAATCAAACTATTTAGGTAGCCGGCTTTAGTAGCTGACTTAGTTAGCTAACAGTGAGCTAGCTGACTTAGTTAGCTAACAGTGAGCTAGCTGTCTTAGCTAGCTGACTTAGCTAGCTAGCTAATTAGCTAGCTGACTTAGCTTGCTGACTTTACTAGTTGGCTAAAGAGTTAGCTAGCTGACTTAATGAGTTGGTTATCATGTTAGCTAATTGTTTTAACTATTTGGTAAACGAGTTAGCAAGCTGTCTTAGTTGGATAATGAGTTAGCTAGGTGACAACTTGTTGGCAGATGATGCGGATGACTACTTATCTGTTTTAACATGTTGGCTGACTATTCGGCTGACTTGTTAGCTGGCTTAACAAGTCGGCCGTCTAGTTGGCCAACTAGTTAGCTGGGTTAGTTAGTTGACTGAGTTGGCCCATAAGTTAGCTCGGTTAACTAGTTGGCTGGCTAGTTTGCTCACCTAACTAGTCGGCTGACTAGTTGGCCTACCATTTAGCTTATCTAATGAGTCAGCCCACAAGTTAGCTGACATAACTTGTCAGCTTACCAATTGGCCTAGTAGTCGACCAATTTATTAGCTGACTTAAATAGTTGGCAGGCTAGTCGGCCGGCCGACTGCTTAGGTTACTTAACTTGTCAGCCAGAAAGTGAGCCCACAGGTGAACTGCCTTAACTAGTTGGCTGGCAAGTGAGCCCACTGGTCAGCTGACTTAACTATTAGGTCCTCGAGTGAGCCGACTCATCAGTTGACTTAATTACTCAGCCGACGAGTGAGTTGACTGGTCAGCTGACCTTAGTTGGCTAGCAAGAGATCCGATTGGTCACAATAGTTAACTAGTCGGCTGGTGAGTGACCAGACATGTGAGCTGCCTTAAATAGTCAGCCAACGTGTGAGCTGACTGGTAAGCTGATATAACTAGTCAGCTGACGAGCAAGCCAACTAGTTAGCTCACCTGTTGGCCTGTGAACAAACCAAAAAGTTAGTTGATCTGTTGGCTGGCGAGTGAGCCGACTAGTTTGCTGACCAGTTTGCAGGTGAGGGAGCTGACTAATTAGTTTACCTGATGGAAAGTGAGATAGCCCACTAGTTATCTGAACAGATAGCTGAGTTGCTAGCAGATTAGCTAGCTAAGTAACTAGCTGATTTGCTAGCTGACTTAACTAGCTAGCTGACTAGCTAGCTGGCTATCTAGCTGACATAAATAGCTAGCAAACAAGCTATCTAACTCTCTAGCTTGCTGACTTCACTGGCTGAATAGTTAGCTGAATAGTTAGCTGAGTTGCTAGCTGACTTAACTAACTAGTTGTCTAGCTAGTTGATTAACTAGCTGACTAGCTACATTGCTGGATAGCCCACTGACTTAACGAGTTAGTTAACTGGTTGTTTACAAGTCTAGCCGGCTGGCTTAATTAACTAGCTAACTGGCTGACAGGATGGATAAGCAGCCAGCTAGCCAGTTAGTGGGTGGACCAGGTGGTTAACCACCTGGGTTAAGTAGCCATCTTGATGAATGGACAGTCAGGTAGACAGCTGGATTAACTATCCAGGCACCCTGCTGTTTAGCTGGATATCCAACTGGCTTAACAAGTGGGCAACCTAACTTACCAGTCTGCTAACCCACCAGCTTCACTTTCCAGTCACCTAGCTATCCTGTTGGCTCACAAGCTTACTTAACTAGCTGACTTAACAGATAGCCATCCAGCTAGCCGCAAGCTTAACTAACTAGCCACCAAGCAACCCAGCTGGCTAGCCAGCTCACTTAACTCACTGAATTAATTAGCTAGCCAGCTTACTTAATTACCAAGCTATCTGCCTAGCCAATTGGCTAGCCAGCTGATTTAACTACCTGACAAACTAGCCAGCTGGCTAACCAGCTGATATAACTAGCGAGCTACTTAGCTAACCAGTTGGCTAGCCACTTGAATTAACTAGCTGACTTTAGCTAGGCAGCTGTTTAGCCTGCTGACTCAACTAGCTGACATAACTAGATAGCCAGCTGGCTAGCCTGCTGACTTAACTAGTAGACATCACTAGCTAGACAGGTGGCTAACCAGCTGATTTATATAGCTAGCTACCTACGTATCTCGCTGGCTTGCCAGCTGATTTAACTACATAGCTAACTAGATAAACAGCTGGCTAGTGAGCTGACTTAACTAGGAGACTTAAGTAGTTACCCAGCTGGCTAGCCAGCTCACTTAACAAGCTGGCTACATATCAAGGCCGCTGGCAAGCCAGCTGACTTCACTAGCTAGCTACCAGCTAGCCAGCTGACTTTACTAGCTGAAATAACTAGCTAGCTACCTAGCTAGCTAACTACATAGCTAGGCAACTTAACTAGCTGATTTAACTACCTAGCTAGCTGATATAACTAGCTGAATTAACTTGCTATCTACCTAGCTAGCAAGCTGACGTAACTAGCTGAAATAACTAGCTAGCCAGCTGTGTAGCCATCTGACTTAACTAGCTTTTTAACAAGCTAGCGAGCTGGATAGCCAACTGACTTAGAGGTGACTTAAATAGCTAGCCAGCTGGTTAACCAACTTAATTAACTATTTGAATAATGAGCTAGGCTGCTGGCCAACCAGGTGACTATACTAGCTGACTTACCTAGATATCCAAGTGACTAGTCAGCTGACTTAACTAGTTAGCTACCTCTCTAGCCACATGGATAGTAAGCTGATTTAACTATATGACATAACTAGCTAGCCAGCTGGCTAGACAACTGACTAAACTAGGTCACTACCTAGCCAGCCAGTTTGCTAGATAGCTGACTTAACTAGCCGTCTTAACTAGCTGGTCTGCTTTCTAGCCAGTTGAATTAACTAGCTTGCTACATAGCTAGAACCTGGCTATCCAGCAGAATTAACTAGGTGACTTATCTAGCTAGCCAGTAAAATAGTCAGCTGACTTAACTAGAAAGCTACATAGCTAGCCAGCTGCCCTCTCAGCTGACTTAACTAGGTGACTTAACTAGCTAGCCAGCTCGCTAGACAGCTGACATAACTAGCTAGCTAACTAGATTGCAAGCTGGCTATCCAGCTGTCTTAACTAGCTGACTTAACTAGCTAGGCAGATGGCTATCCAGCTGACTTAATTGCCTAACTACCTACCTAGCCATCTGGCATAACTAGCTGACATAACGAGCTCTCTACATAGCTAGTTAGCTTGCTAGGCAGCTGACTTACCTAGCTGATTAATTAGCTTGCCAGCTGGCTAGCTAACTGTCTCAAGTAGCTCGCTAACTAGCTAGCCAGCTGGCTAGCCAGCTGACTTAAATAGCTGACATAAATAGCTGGCCTGCTTGCTAGTCAGCTGAATTAACTACCTTGCTGTATAGCTAACTAGCTGCTTAGTCAGCTGACTAACCTAGGTGACTTTAGTCTTTTGTCTAGTCAGTTGACTAAATTCAAAAGCTACCTAGCTAGTCGACGGTCTATCCAGCTGACTTAATTAGGTGATTTAACCAGCTAGACAGCAGGCTAGAGAGTTGACTTAACTATCTAGCTTCCTAGCTAGCCAGCTGTCTAGTCAGCTGACTTAACTAGGTGACTTAACTAGCTAACCTGCTGGCTAGCAGTCTGACAACTGCCTAGGTAACTAGCTAGCCAGCTGGATAGCCAGCTGACTTTACAAGCTAGCTACCTACATATCCCACAGGGTTGCCAACTGACTTATCTATCTAGATACCTAGATAAACAACTGGCTAGTGAAGTGACTTAACTAGCTATCTGACTGGCTAACCAGTTGACAACTAGGTAGTGACCCAGCTAACCAATTGGCTAACCAGCTGACTTAACTCGCTGACTTAACTAGCTAGCATGCTGACTTATCTAGCTTACTTAAGCAGCAAGCTACCTAGTTAGCCACCTGGCTTCTGTAACTGGCTTAACTAGCTAGCTGTCTAGCTAGCTATCTAGCTAGCTATCTAGCTAGTCAGCTAACTTAACTAGCTGAAATAACTATGTATCCAGATGGCTAGCCATCTGATTTAACTAACTATTTAACTAGCTAACAAACTGAATAGCCAACTGTCTTAATGAGCTGACTTAACTAGCTAGGCAGCTGGTTGCCAGCTGACTTAACTAGTTGGCTACATATCTAGCCAGCTGGCTAGCCAGCTGACTTACCTAGCTGACTTAAGCTAGCATGCTTGCTAGCCACCTCTCTTAACTTGCTAGCTATCTACCTAGCCAGCAGGCTAGCCAACTGACTTAACTAGTTGACTTGAACAGCTATCCTGCTGGCTTGCAAGCTGACTTAGGTAGCTAGCTGCCTACATAGCCAGCTCGGTAGAAAGCTGACTAAACAAGCTCACTAAACCAGCTAGCCAGTTGGCTAGCCAGCTGATTTAAGTAGCTGATGCAACTAGTAGCTACCTAGCTAGCCAGCTGACTTAAATAGTTAGCTAACTAGCTAGCTACCTAGTTAGTCAGCTGGCTTAAATAGTTAGCTAACCGGATAGCTACCTAGCTAACAAGCTGACTTAAATAGTAAGCTGCCTTGCTTGCTAGCTGACTTAACCAGCTAGATAACTGGTTAGTTTTATCATTATCTAATGTACTAGGTAGGTGACTCAATCATCTGACTAATCTCGTTAACTAATGAGCTTGCTAGCTGACTCATCCAGCTGACTTAACTCATTAGCTATCTAGCTAGCTAACTGACCATCCAGCTGACATAACTCGTTAGCTAAGTAGCTAGCTAGCCTACTAAACCAGCTGACTCAATCAGTTTGCTAATTAGCTAACTAGCTGACTCAAACAGCTGACTTAACCCATTATTTAACTAGCTCACAACCTGACTGAACCTGCTGATTCAAACCTTTGGCTAACTAGCTAGCTGTCTTAACCAGCTGACTAAATTAGGAGCTGACTGAACTAGCTGACTTAGCTACCTGACTTAACTACTTAGCTAGCTGACTTAACTGGCTGACTTAACTAGATAGCTAGTAGATATAACTACCTGAATTAAATAGTTAGCTAGCTATATAACTAGCTGAATAACGAGCTGACTTAATTAATTAGCTTACTATTTAGGTAGCAGACTTAAGTAGCTGACTTAAAATATTAGCTAACTAGTGAGCTAGGTGACATAGCTAGCTTACTAAGCTAGCTAGCTGGTTAGTTAGCTCTCTTAGCTAGATGAATTAATTAGTTGGCTAGATGAATTAATGAGTTGCTTAATGAGTTAGATAACTGTTTTTACTAGTTGGTAAACAAGTTAAATAGCCAGCATAAGTAGTTGGTTAATGAGTTAGCTAGGTGACTTGTTGGATGATGGGTTGGTCAACTAGCTAGCTGGTTTAACATGTTGGTTGAATACTCGGTCAACTTGTCAGCTGGCTTAACAAGTTGGCTGACTACTCGGCCGACTATTTAGCTTGGTTAAATAGTTGGCAGACGAGTTGGCCCCATAGTTAGTTCTGGTAAGTATTTGGCTTGGTAGTTTGCTCAGCTTATTTGTCAGCCAAGTACTTGACCGACTAGTTAGCTGACCTAACTAGTCGGCCATCTATTTAACTGACCTAACCTGTTGACTGACAGGTTGACCCACTAGTCAGTCGATTGGTTAGCTGACTTAAGTAGTTGGCTGGCTAGGAGGCCAAAATTTTAGCTGACTTACCTAGTCGGTAGACGAGGGTGCAGAGAGGTGTGTTGACTTATCTAGTTGGCCAGTGAGAGAGCCGACTGGTCAGCTGAGTTAACTAGTCTGCTGGCGAGTAAGCCGATGTATGTGCTCCCATAACTAGTCGGTCAGCTAGTGAGCCAACAAGTGAGCTGACTTAACTAGTTGCTGGTGAGTGAGCCGATTAGTTAGCTGAACTGTTGGCCTGCGAGTGAGATGACAAGTTTGTTGACTTGGCTGGCATGCGAGATGACTAGTTTGCTGACCAGCTGGCAGGCGAGTGAGCCTAATTGTTAGTTGAACTAATGGAAAGAGAGGGAGCCCACTTGTTAGCTCACCAGCTAGCTGAGTTGTTAGCTGACTAGTTAGCTAAGTAACTAGCTGATTTGCTAGCTGACTTTACTTAACTGACTAGCTAGCTGACTTAACTAGCTAGCTGACTAGGAACCTGACTAGCTAGCTGACTTAACTAGGTACCTGAACAGTTAGCTGACTTGCTAGCTCACTTAAATATTCAGATGGCTATCTAGCTGTCTTAACTAGCTGACTAGCTAGTTGGCTGGCTAGCTGGCTAGGCAACTGACTTTACCTAGCTACCTGGTTGACTACATGGCTAGCCACCTGTCTTAAATAACTAGCTGCCTGGCTGGCTAGCAGGCTAGGCAACTGGCTAGCTAGCTAGCGGGGTGGCCACCTGGCTAGTGAATTGGCTTAAATAGCCAGCCGACAGGCTGGACATTGTGATAGCCTGCCAGCTAAACTAGCCAGACACTCTGCTGGTCAGCCAGCCAGCCAGCTGGCTTAACTAGCTGGCCACCTAAATTAACAGCCTGGTAACAAGGTGGCTTTACTTGCCAACCACCTAGTTAGGCAGCCATCTAACCAGCTGACTTAACTAACTGACTTAACCAGATAGACATCCGGCTAGACAACTAGCTTTACTAGATAGCCACTTAGCCAGCCAGCTGGCTGTCCAGCTCTCTTAACTCGCTGACTTAACTAGCTAGCCCGTCAGCAAGCCAGCTGACTTAATTAGCTAGCTACATACCTAGTCAGGTGGCTCTCGAGCTGACTTAACTAGCTGATTTAACCAGCTAGTCAGCTGGCTAGCCAGCTGACTTAACTAGTGAGCTACATAGCAAGCCAGTTGGCTAGCCACTTGAATTAACTAGCTGACTTAACCAGCTAGCCAGCTGACTGGCCAGCTGATTCAATTAGCTGACATAACTAGTTAGCCCACTGGCTAGCCAGCTGACAACTAGCTGACACCTCTAGTTAGCCATGTGGCTAGCCAGCTGACATAACTAGATAAGTACCTATGTATCCCGCTGGCTTACCAGCTGATTTAACTACCTAGCTACCTACCTAACAAGTTGGCTACAGAGGTGAGTTAACTAGGTGACTTAACTATCTAGCTAGTTGGCTAATCAGCTGACTTGACTATCTAGATACCAAGCTGGGCAGCTGGCTAACCAGCTGAATTAACTAGATGACTTACCAAGTTAGCTACCTAACTAGACTGCTGAATTTACTATCTGAAATTACTAGCTAGTTACCTAGTAAGATATCTTGCTAGAAAGCCAACTTAACTAGCTGACTTAACATTGTTGTTAGCTGACATAACTAGCTGACTTAACTAACTAGCAATCTAGATAGCCAACTAACTAAGTTACCTTAAATATCTAACTAGCCTGCTGTCTAGCCATCTGAATTAACTAGCTTTTTAACTATCTAGTAAGATGGTAGTCAACTGACTTAACGAGGTGACTTAACTAGCTATCCTGCTGGTTAGACACCTGACAATTAGTTGACTAACGAGCTTGGATGCTCGCCAGCCAGGTGACTTAACTAGCTGACTTAACTAGATATCCAGTTTCATAGTCAGATGATTTAACTAGTTCTCTAACAATCTAGCCACCTGGATAGCCAGCTGAATAGCTGACTTAAGTAGCCAGCCAGTTGGCTAGCCAACTGACTTAACTAGGTCACTAACTAGCCAGCCAGCAGGCTAGCCAGCTGCATTAACAAACTGTCTTAACTAGCTGGCCTGCTTTCTAGCCAGTTGAATTAACTAGGTTGCTACATAGCTAGCCAGCTGGCTATCCAGCTGAATTAACTAGGTGACTTATCTAGCTAACCAGCTGTCTAGCCAGCTGACTTAACTAGCAGGTTACCTAGGCAGACAAATGGCTAGTCAGTTGACTTATATAGGTTTGTAAACAAGCTACCTAGCTAGCAAACTGGTTAGTCAGCTGACTTAAGTAGCTCTCTACCTCTCTAGCCTCCTGGATAGCAAGTGACTTAACTAGATGTCTTAATTAGCTAGCCAGCTGGCTTGGCATCAGACTTAACTATGTCACTACCTAGCTAGAGTTTTTCTAGCCAGCTGACTTCACTAGCTGTCTTAACTAACTGTCCTTCTATCTAGCCAGTTGAATTAACTTACTTGCTACATAGCTACTCAACTGGCTATCCAACTGAATTAACTAGGTGACTTTTCTAGCTAGCCAGCTGTGTATCCAGCTGGCGTAACTAGAAAGTTACCTAGCTAGCCAGCTGGCTATTCAGTTGACTTAACTAGATAGCCCACTGACTTAGCTGACATAACAAGCTAGCAACCTAGCTACCAAACTGGCTAGCCAAATGACTTAATTACCCAGCTCCGTAGCTAGCCAGCAAACTAGCCAGCTGACTAAACTAGCTGAATTCACGAAGTAGACAACTGGATAACCAGCAGACTTAACTATCGAGCTACCTAGCTAGTCAGCTGGATGCTAGTTGACTTAACTAGCTGACATAACTAGACGCCAGATTCTAGCCAGTTGACTTAACTAGCTACCTACCTACTAAGCTTGCTGACTTGCACGCTGTCTGAACTACCTAAATACCTAGCTAACCTGTTGGCCAGCGAGCTGAATTAAGTAGGTGACTTAACTCGCTAGCCAGCAGGCTAGACAGCTGACGTAAAACTATCAATTCTGCTTGGCTGCTGGCTATACAGCTGTCTTAACTAACAGACTTACCTAGCTACCCAGCTGACTTAAATAGCTCATTTAAATTGCTAGCTACCTAGCAAGACTTCTGACTTAACTAGCTGATTCAACCTGCTAGCTACCTAACTAGCTATCATATAGCTAGCTGACTTAACTATCTAGCTACCTGACATATAAAGCTGACTTATCTAGCTAGATGTCTAGCTACCCAGTTGACTTAACTAGCAGAAATATCTAGCGAGTCAGATGGCTACACATCTCATGTAACAAGCTTTTCAACTAGATATCCAGATGCCTAGACAAGTGACTTAAGGAACTGACTTAACTAGCTAGCAAGCTGATTAGCCAGCTGACTAGACTAGCAGACTTAACTAGCTGACCAGCTGTCTAGCAAGGTGACTTTATTGCCTAGCTAACTAGGTAGCCAGTAACCTAACCAGCTGACTTAACTAGCTGACTTAACAAATTAGCTAGCTGGCTGGTCAGCAGATTTAGCTAGCTAGATACCTAGCTAGACTGCTATATAGCCAGCTGACTTAACTAGCTGACATAATTAGAAAGACTGATAGCTAGCCAGCTGACTTAATTTGCTACCTACTTACATTTCCCGCTGGCTTGCCAACTGACTTAACTACCTCACTATCTAGCTAAACTGGCCAGCGAGCTGACTTAAGTAGGTGACTTAAATTGCTATCCAGCTGGCTAACCAGCTGACTTAACTAGCTAGTTACCCTGCTAGGCAGCTGGTTTGCCAGATGATTTAACTAACTGACTTAACTAGCTAGCCAGTTGACTTAACTAGCTGACCTTACTGGCTGGCCTGCTGCATTAACTAGCTTATTTAACCAGCTAGCCAGCTGACTACCCATCTGACTTAACTAGCTTTCTAACTAGTTGGCTAGTCAGCTTATTAACTAGCTAGCTGACTTAACTAGCTAGTCAGCTGAATAAACTACATGACAACAAGCTACCAAACTGCCATAAGTAGCTTACTTATATCGCTAGCTTCCTAGCTAGCCAGCTGACTTAATTAGCTAAAATAACCAGCTAGACAGATGGTGAGCAATCTGATTTAACTAGCTTTTTAACTAGCTAACCAGCTGGATAGCCAAGTGACTTAATGTGCTGACTTAACTAGCTAGCCTACCAGTTGCCAGGTGACTTAACTAGCTGACTTAACTTGCTTTCCATCTCGTTGCCAGCTGACTTAACTAGCTGACTTAACTTGCTAGGCAGCTGGTTGCTAGCTGACTTAACTAGCTGACTTAACCAGCTAGTCATTTGGCTAGGCAGCTGACTTAACTAGCTGGCTACCTATCTAGCCATCTGGCTAGCAAGCTCACTTAACTAGCTGGCTTAAGGTAGCAAGCTGGCTTGCCACCTCACTTAACTTGCTAGCTATCAACATAGAAAGCAGGCTAGCCAGCTGACTTAACCAGCTGACTTGAACAACTATCATGCTTGCTAGCAAGCTGATTTATCTAGCTAGCTACCTACCTAGCTTGCTGGCTAGACAGATGACAAAACTAGCTGACTTAACCAGGTAGCCAGTTGACTAGTCAACTGACTTAACTAGCACGCTACATAGCTAGCCAGCTGGCTAGTCAGCTGACTTAAGAAGCTGACTTAGCTGGGCTTGGTGGCTCAGCATGTAATCCCATGCTTTGGGAGGCTGAAGTGAGTGGATTGCCTGAGCCCGTGGGTTCGAGACCCACCTGGGAAGCAAGACCTCATCTCTACAATAAATCAACAAATCAGCCGGGCGTGGTAGCGCATGCCTGTTAATTCCGGCTACTTGGAAGGCTGAGGTGGAAGGATCGCTGGAGCCCAGGATGTCGAGGCTGCGGTGACCAGGAGTGGCCATGGCACTCCAGTCTGGGCGACAAAATGAGACTCCAACTCAAAGAAAAATAAAAAACAAGAAGCTGACTTAACTAGTAGCTACCTAGCTAGCCAGCTGACTTAAGTAGTTAGCTAACTAACTAGCTAACTAGTTAGCCAGCTGTCTTAAATAGTTAACTAGCTAGCTACCTAGCTAAGAAGCTGACATAAATAGTTATCTGCCTTGCTAGCTAGATGTCGTAACCACCTAGATAACTAGTTAGCTTAATTTTTATCTAACGTGCTAGCTAAATGACTTCATCATGTGAATTATTTCCTTAGCTAATGAGCTGGCTAGCTGACTCAACCAGCTGACTTAACTCATTAGCTATCTAGCTTACCACCCAGCTGACTTAACTCGTTAGCTAACTAGCTTTTTATCCTAGTCAAGTAGCTGACTCAACCCATTTTCTAAGCAGCTAGCTAGCTGTCTCAATCCACTGAACTAACCCGTTAATTAACTAGTTAACAACGTGACTCAACCTGCTGATTTAACACTTTAGCTAACAAGCTAGCTTGCTATCTTAACCAGCTGACTAAATTAGAAACTGACTTAACTATCTAAGTTAGGTTCCTGACTTAACTACTTAGCTAGGTGAATTAACTGGCTGACAACTAGTTAGCTAGTTGACTTAACTACCTGAATTAGTTAGCTAACTATTTAACTGGTTGAATAACCAGCTGACTTAACTAATTAGTTAACTAGTTAGGTAGCAGATTTAAGTAGTTGACTTAAATAGCTAGCTAATTAGTGATCTAGCTGACAGCTAGCTGAGTTAGAAAGCTAGCTGTTTAGCTAGCAGACTTAGCTGACTTAACTGGTTCGCTAACGAGACAGCTAGCTGATTTAATGAGTTGGTTAATGAGTTAGTTAACTATTTTAACTAGTTGATAAACAAATAAATTAGCTGACTTAACTAGTTGGTTAACGAGTTACCTAGGTGATTCAACTTGTTGACTTATGAGTCAACCTTCTAGTTAGCTGGTTTAACACATTGGCTGACTACAAGGCCGACTTGTTAGCTGGCTTAGCATGTTCGCTGATTAGATAGCCGACTAGTTAGTTGGGTCAAATTGGTTACTGATTAGTTGCCTCACTAGTTATCTCAGTTAACTAGTTGTCATGCTGGTTTGCTGAACTAACAATTCGACCGACTAGTTCACCAACTGTTTAGCTGACGTAACTAGTAAGCTTACTAGTCAGCTGAGCTAACTTAACAGCTGACAAGTTGGCCAACTAGTCATCCAATTGGTTAGCTAACTCAACTAGTTGGTTGGCTAGTAGGCTGACCAGTTAGCTGGCTTAACTATTTGGCCTGTGTGTGAGCCGACAGGTGAGCTGACTTAACAAGTCAGTCATTGAGTAAACCAAACTGTCAGCTGACTTAACAAGTAGGCTGGTGAGTAAGCCAACTTGTCTGCTGATTTAGTTAGTTGGCCAGTGAGTGAGTCAACCTGTTAGCTGACTTAACTAATCGGCCGGCGAGTGAGTTGACTTTTCAGCTGAATTTAGTCAGCTGGCAAGTGAGCCAACAGCTCAGAAGACTTAACTAGTTGACTGAAGATTGAGCCTACCGGTAAGCCTAGTTAACTAGTCAGCCTGTCAGTGAGCCGATGGGTGAGCTGCCTTAAGTAGTCAACTGGCGAGCGAGACAACCAGTGATCTGACTTAACTAGTCTGCTGGTAAGGAAGCCAACATTTTAGCTGACCTGTTGGCCTGCGAGCGAACTGACAAGTTAGATGACCTGTTGACTGGCAAGCAAACTGATTAGTTTGCGGACAAGTTGGCAGGCGAGTGAGCTGACTAGTTAGCTGACCTGATGGAAAGCAAGCAATTCCACTAGTTAGCTGAACAGCTAGCTGAGTTGCTAGCCGACTAGTTAGATAAACAATTAGCTGATTTGCTCTCTGACTTAACTAGCTAGCCGATTAGCTAGCTGCCTATCAAGCTGGCATAACTTGCTACCAAAGAAGCTATCTAACTGTCTAACTAGATAACTTCATTAGCTTGTTAACTGGGTAGTTAACTGGCTAGCTAAATTAACTACCTTGCTGAATAGATAGCTGACTTGCTAGCTGACTTAACTAGCTAGCTGACTAGCAATATGACTAGCTAGCTTACATAACTAGGTAGTTAAATAGTTAGCTGACTTACTAGCTGACAACTTGCTAACTGGCTAGATAGCTGACTTAACTAGTTGACTAGCTAGTTGGCTGGCTAGTTGGCTAGCCAGCTGACTTAACTAACTAGCTACCTGGTTGGCTAGATAGCTAGCCAGCTATCTTAACTAGCTAGCTACCTGGCTGGCTATTTGGTAGGTAGCCAGCTAGCTAGCTAGTGGGCTAGTCAACTGGATAGCTAGAGAGCTTAAATAGACAGCTGGATGGCTGGTAATTAGGATTGACAGCTGGCTTAAATAGTCAGTACCCCTGCTGGTCGGCTGGCTAGCCAACCAGCTTAACTAGCTGGCCACCTACCTGACCAGCCTGCTAACAAGCTGGCTTATATTGCCAGTCACCTAGCTAGCCAGTCGGCTATCTAGCTGGCTTAACTAGCGGATTTAACTAGATAGATATCCGGCTAGTCAGCTGGTTTAACTAGCTAGCTACCTAGCTAGACATACGGAGAGCCACTTGAATTAACTAGCAGAATTAATGAGCTAGACAGCTGGTTAGACAGCTGACTCAATTAGGTGACTGAACACGTTACCCACCTGGCAAGCCAGCTGATATAACGAGTTTACATCACTAGCTTACCAGGTGACCAGCCTGCTGACTTAACTAATTAGCTACATACATATTCCACATGCTTGCCAGCTGACTTAACTACCTAGTTAAGTAGGTATCCAGCTGGCCAACGAACTGACTTAACTAGGTGACCTGACTAGCTAGCCAACTTGCTAGCCAGCTTACTTAACTAGCTGACTTAACTATCTAGCTGTCTAGCTAGCTAGCTGACTTTACTAGCTGAAATAACAAGCCAAGTACCTAACTAGCTATTCAGCTAGCTAGCTGACTTATCTAGCTGACTTAACTAGTCAGCTAGCTGACATAACTAGCTTATTTATCTAGTTTGCTACCTAGCTAGCCAGCTGAATTAACTAGAGGAAATAACTAGCTAGCCAGCTGTCTAGCCATCTGACTTAACTAGCTTTTTAACTAGCTAGTGAGCTGGCTAGCCAACTGACTTAATGAGGTGACTTAACTAGCTAGACAACTGGTTAGCCAGTTGACTTAAATTGTTGATTACCGAGCTAGGCCACCTGCCTGACCAGCCTGCTAACCAGCCAGCTCATCTTGCCAGCAGTCTATCTAGCCAGCCGGCTACCTAGCTGACTTAACAAGTAGACATCCAGCTAGCCAGCCGGCTTAACTAGCTAGACACCTAGCTAGCCAGCTGGCTATTCAGCTCACTTAACTCGCTGACTTAACTAGCTAACCAGCTGGCTAGCCAGCAGACTTAATTAGCTAGCTACCTACCTAGCCAGGTGGCTAGCCAGCTGACTTAACTAACTGACTTAACCAGCTAGCAGGGTAACCTGCTGACTTAACTAGGTAGCTACCTAGCTACACAGATGGCTAGCCCCTTGAATTAGCTAGCTGACTTAACCAACTAACCTCGTTTGCCAGCTGGCTAGCCAGGTGACTTAACTAGCTGATATAAGTAGATTGCCAACTGGCTAGCCAGCTGACTTATTTAGCTAGCTATCTATGTATCCCACTGGATTGCCAACTGACGTAAATACCTAGATATCTAGATATCCAGCTGAACAGCGAGTTGACTTAACTAGGTGAGTTAACTGGCTAGCCAGCTGGATAGCCAGCTGATTAAACTAGTTGGCTACACAGCTAGGCATCTGGCTAGCCAGCTGACTAATTAGCTGGCTCCCTAGATAGTGTGCTGAATTTACTACCTGAAATAAGTAGCCAGCTACCTACCTAGCTACCTAACTAGCTAGCCGAGTTAACTAGGTGACTTAACTAGCTAGCTAGCTGACATGACAAGCAGACTTAACTAGATTCCTTGCTAGTCAGCTGACTTAACTAGCTTAAATAACTAGCTATCCAGCTGTCTAGCCATCTGAGTTAACTAGTTTTTTTTTTTGAGTTGGAGTTTCACTCCAACACCCAGACTGGAGTGCAGTGGCCGCTCCCGGCCACCATAGCCTCGACCCATTGGGCTCTGGTGATCCTTCCAACTCAACTTTCCGAGTAGCTGGAACTACAGGCGTGTACTACCACACCCAGCTGATTTCTGATTTATTGTAGAGATGAGGTCTCGCTGCTCAGGCAA
>NW_006973758.1:0-1200 GCF_000164805.1 Carlito syrichta | reverse complement strand
GGTCTCCCGGGACATCCCTCTACCCACACCCCAGTCCACCCAATCTGGCTTCAGGACGTCCAGGGGTGTGGTATCCCTGTGACTTGGAGACAATCCTGCTGGCAAGTGGCTCAGCAGAGCTTGCAGTGTGCCCCGGGGAGCAGGAATCACCAGCGGTCATTTTCTATCCTGCCACAGGGATTGAAGGCTCCTGAATTGGGGGAGGGGTCACCGGATTTCCGAGGCAGCCTGACAAACCTAGAAGTGGCACTGCCTTTCAAACCTGTAGCTTCCCTACCTCCCACCTTGGCAACTTTGCCAGATCCCAGGAAGATCTTGAGGAGCCAGATCCATAATTGATGCCCACCCTGACTCCAAGTCTACACACCTCCTTGAACACACCTATCTTTTGTCATCTAAACAGCTTATCAGGGACTTGCTGACCTGGTGAGTGATGGGATAGGAGGCTGCCACCAGGAAATGCTGTGTGCTATAGGTTTCTGGCATTCCCCTAGTTCCATGATCTATTGGCCCTGTCTTTCCCCAGGCCTCCCTGGCCTCCTCTTCACTCTCCCCAGCACCTAGCCACCTATCCCCAGGTCCAGAGTGGGCAGCTCAGGGTGCCACAGGGCATTGCCAGCAGCAGCAGCATGTCAGCACTTCCTCCCTTCAGGCATCCCCAGACTGCAAGTCAAAGCAACCCGCAGTGGCAAACTGGCTTACCAGCATCCCTGGCCTGCTTCCCTATGCCAGAAGGCACAGGAATTCCTCGAGAGCACTGTAACCCTGTCTGCTGTGGGACCACCCCCTCCAACCACCACCACCACAAAGTGCACAGCCAAGTTGCCTTTCTGCCATGCCGGGCTGATTCCCCAGTGAAGGACATCTCTTCTCCTGGGTGGAG
Source organism: Carlito syrichta (assembly GCF_000164805.1). Taxonomy (NCBI): domain Eukaryota; kingdom Metazoa; phylum Chordata; class Mammalia; order Primates; family Tarsiidae; genus Carlito; species Carlito syrichta. The sequence goes on along the minus strand of NW_006973758.1, from coordinate 317 downwards.
ACTCGGTCCAAGGGAAATAGTCCCGGTGCACCCATATCCTCATCCTCCATAGTTCTGGTACCCCGGGTTCTGAGACATGGGAGACAAGTACCTGGGCCTCACAGCCTGTGGGTACTCTCAAGGCCACCATTCCCAGGAGACAACTGAGGGCACTGACAAGCTTGAAGCTCACTGCATCTGTAGGACAGAGAAAAACTGGACAAAGAATGAACACACCCCCTAAAACACCAACTGAATGGGACTTCACTTTGGGAAGACTTTGATCCTGTCACCAGGTCTGCCCTGCCACTTTCTGCTGGTGGAGCCCAAGCATCTTA
>NW_006973757.1:6853-9213 GCF_000164805.1 Carlito syrichta | reverse complement strand
CGTGTCCATCAGAAGAAATTGTTAAACATTTATAACCAGTGGATACTAAAAAGGCATAAGGAGATAGCAAACAAGCTCTTATGTTATATACTGTTTGGGGCGATGCAAAACTATGGGTTTAGTAGCAGCTAAGGCTTTCCAAATATTAGGTTAGATAGTTAGTTTGTTTCTAATGAATGTAACTAAAATTTGAGTTACCCACCCATTGGTATGAGATTTGGGGGAAATGATTATGCCTTCTGAAGTTTCAATAGTGAAATAAGATTGTAAATTAAGCCCCCAATCATTAATGGAAATGCCTGAATCAGGTAAATAATATATTTCTTTAGATGAATATGTACATTTTCTTTAAACAGGATATTTAGTATTTGACTGAATGCGTAACTAATCTTTTTGTATTACCAGAAGTATAAGTGGGCACATTAAACGAATGTGGGGTCCTAGTTGCCAAGATTGAGTTAGATTTTTCAGACATTAATAGTTTAAGAATCCAATTATTTCTAGGGTTATTTTGTTTGAGAAGAAAAAAGAGTTAACCCTCCTAGTAACTGGGTAGAATTAGTAAATACAATGATTACCTCATTATCCCAGGTAATGGGTTGAAACACCGGAAGGTTGAGCATATAAGCCCAATAAGATTTTTTTTTAATAAATACAACCCACCTGGCTTGCTATAATAGCCAGTATAGCAATAAAAACAGTAGAGAGAGTAAGAGAAGTAATTTGAGACCAAACCAAGTCCTCTGCATCACCTGTCAGCACTTTTAGCTGTCCCCAAGTTGGTGGTTTACAGGTTCTCACAGAACGGTGGTGGGGATGGAAAGCCAGACATTTCTAATGAGGTGGACAGGAACCCAAATAGGTGAAGTAAACCTTAGGCTTTCTGATGATGAAGGGCATGGGAAGTGGTAGCTGCTAGTAAAGAGAAAGCAAAAAATTACATAGTTTCATTAGTAAGAGCATTGTCTTTAGATAACGGACCAAGGAATGGCAGAATGAGTATGCATAATGAATAGCATAAACATGTTCTGTACTAGCACAAATATGTAATTGAATGGTTTAGAAAAGAACAATTATGTTAGTGGAGGAGAAGGAAGAGACAGCATGAAGACTAGCAGTTTTTAAAATGGTGTAGTACACCTGTAACATAATGTTAGTGTCTAGATTAAATTTTTTTCAAAGACCTGACAAGCTGCAAACAGCTTAACTCGTTGAGTGGAATTATACTATGATTGAAAACAAGAAGTAACACCATTAATAACAGTAAACACTGTTTCAGAAGAGGAGCCATCTGTAAAAATCAAGTTAGCATTTTGTTGCGGTTGAGCACTGGTAACCTGAAGAAAGATAAAAGAATGATTTTTTGCAAAAGTAAGAAGTGGAGAAGGAGGATGGGGGAGTCCACTTGCCCAGTAAAGTGGACTACAGTCAACTGTCACACAGGGCACGTTTTACAAAACCAAGTTATCTGAGGAGCAGTGTAAGATATTACAATTAAAACAGGCTTACAGCCAAAAAGTTTTTTGGCTTTTATGTGTCATATTTGACATATTTAAGTCATTTTTAAAATGCTTGAACCTTCTATTTTTGTTTTGTACCCTTTTTTCTCATCCTTTCCCTTTACTTTTTTTAAACAATAAGCCATTTATTATAGAATAAAAATGTACCATACAATATTTTTCCTAGACAATTATTTCTCTTTCCTTTATCCTTTCTTACTAAAAACATACCTTGTACCAAACATCTTTTTTATACTTTTCTTGGCCTCAGAGCTTTAACTAAAGCAATAAGTTTATATGCAGTGGAGGGGCTTAGATAGGATACAACGTAGAACTATTAGGGAAATCCAAAGCTAAACAAAAGGCACCCAAAAAGCACAATGGTGAGGGCAAAGAATAATATAAGTATTAATGTTGTACATAATGTCCCTTTCCAATAATGGAGCTGAACATGGCACAACAAGGAAAGAGTGTTGAAACATTTTATGTCACAGAACACATGGAAACAATAGTGCAGTGAGGGGCCTGGATATAATGTCCTGCACCCCACAACAGAAAGGGGTAAAGAAAGGATTGGACTGGGAAATTCAAGTAGAGCTGAGCATGTAGCTCTTGCTAGAGTGGTAGACAAAAGCTGAAATGCTTCTCGTTTATGTTTGCGGTCCTGCATTCTTTTCTCCTTCCTGTTGTTAAAGACTATAAAGAAAGTATCCAATACCTTTAATTGAGGAGTTTGTGGGCACTTCTTTCCTTTTAGGAGTTTGTATCTAACGTCCTGTGCTGACGGGAAGAGAAAATACATACCCAAAAGAGCTTGTCCTTCCATAGAATTTATTTTTATTTTTTTTTTTTTTTTTTTTG
>NW_006973757.1:6109-6833 GCF_000164805.1 Carlito syrichta | reverse complement strand
CTGTCACTGGGTCACCCATAACAGAGGAGGGCCAGTCATTTGGATACAAATCCGAGTCAGACCTGTCACAGGACACAGGAGTACACATTACAGCTGAGGGTTAGCCACTTGTACACCCAACAGAGAGGGTTAATCACTGTGGAAACCATAAAAGAGGAGTGCTCATCACTGGATACAAATTATGGAGAAGGGCCAGTTATTACAACTATCTTCACAGAAGAGGGATAGTCACTGTGACACCAATTATGGAGGAGGGCCAGTTAATGAGGGCACCTATCACAGAGAAGGCTAATCCCTCGAGCACCCATCACAGAAGAGAATCAGTCACTTGGACACCCAACACAGATGACAGCCAGTCACTGGGCAATCTATCACACACATAACCAGTCATGGGACAACCATCACACAAGAAGTCAGTCATGAGGACACCCAACATAGTGGAGGAACAATTTCTGGACAACCCATCACAGTAGAGGGACAGTCACTGGAGCATAATTGACAGAGGTTTGCCAGACACTGGGGCTCCAATCACAGAGGAGGGCCTGTCATTGATACACAAAACAAAGAAGAGGGAGGGTTACTGAGGAACTAATCACAGAAGAGGAACACTCAGTGAGACAGTCATAGAAAAAGGGTCAGTCACTGGAGCAACCATCACCAAAAAGGACCAGTCATGGGGCATCCATCACAGAGGAGGGATGAACAATGTGACATTCATAAGAGA
>NW_006973757.1:0-6089 GCF_000164805.1 Carlito syrichta | reverse complement strand
CCTTCTCCGAAGGTACAAGAGAAAGACTGAAGGTCAGGGTTAGGCACCACGGCTGTGAAGCCAGCCCTTCCTTCCCAGAAAAAGGTGGAGAATAAGAAGGAAGAGAAACTGAGAGAGCAGATTACAAGAAACAGGAGTAGTTAAACCAGCTGAGTCAGAATTTGATTTAGAGGGAAGGCAGGAATCGGAGCTGTAGGAGGAACAGGAAAGGACAAAGGAGGTGAAAACCTTCTTCATTTGTTTACATTTTTAAAACAACCTAGAATTTGCTCTGAATGCTTGTAATTTAGTTCTTAAAGGAGAATTCTAAAACAAACTAATAAATAACAAGATCATAAACAGTAATGTCAGGAATTTCTGGAACCTGATGGCTTTTTCCAGGCTTGGTGTTTTCATAGTTTTCATAGTAGCATTAACAGCCCTTAAATTTTGTAAAAATTTTCATTTACCTGATATATTCTTAATAAATGTAGGGGTTTTCCACGGGCTAGTGGAAGGCTTAGTGTGACCAGGTTATAGTTGTTGCTGTTGCACCAAATCTTTTGCTGCCTTAAGTTTTTCTGATGGCATGATTTACAATATAATTGGGAGAGCCATATTTAAACTCCCCTTCATGAAATTTAACTATTTGATTCTTTAGCGTTTGATGGGCTATTTCAACTATAGCTTGACCCTGAGAGTGATAAAGAATTCCTGTTGAATGAGAAATGCCAAATTGGACACAAAAATGTTGAAAATCCTTGGATGTATAAGCAGGAGCATTATCAGTATTTAACTGTTGTGGAATACCCAATTGTGAAAAGCAAGATCTCAGAGGGGAGAGGAATAATAGGCTGTCTCCCTTGGAATGTGAAACTGGTATCTTAAAGCTGCAGTATTTTGGTGGTGAATTTTTTGGGATTGCTGAACTTGATTGACTAAATAACCTTCAAGGAAGAGGCACATAGCTAATTTTGCCAAGTCATTTGCTAATTGATCACCTTGACTTAGAAGTTCAGGAAGTCCTGAATGAGATTTAATATGACCTATAAAAGACAGCTGGTTACTAACAATTATTAATTACTGTAATTGAACAAGTAAATCAAGAATAGTTATCTTATTAACAGGAATGGTGGCCATTTCAATATGAGGAAACAGCCCTTTTATATAACAATAATTAGTATAGAAAAACAATTTTTTTCTCTCAAATCAAGATGGCAACAAATCGCAATGCCTACCCCCCCTGGTGCTGCTAGGTCTTGTGGCGCCAGAGGGCAAATTGAAATTATCTGGATATTTTTTTCATAATACCTAGCTGCTACTTCTTTTAAATTTTCCTTATCTTCAGGGGGTAGAGGATTATCATCAACAGGAGCAGTGACTCACATTGCCTGGGAAGGAACAGAGGTCAATAGGGGAGTTCTTTCACCTAGTTCCTCTTTTACTTTAATTGGTATTTTATTAACCGTTTGATGTGGATTTAAGACATCTCTAATTGTATTCCACAATGCAAAAGCATTTACGGGTACTCGCTCCAGACTTTGGAGAGTGTAATACAGCTTTGAATCCTCCCCAATCTTTGTCCATGTTGTTAAATTAATGGTGCATTCTTCAGGCAACGAGAGGCACAGTTCTTGTACAAAATGGAGAAAATGAGACAGTTGTGTAGAGGAAGCTTTAATTCCTCTTTTTGATAATGTATCTATTAGAATACTGATGAACAGTTTTCTTTGTTTAGACTCTCTATGGCCCATGATTTTATCACGACTCTAGCACTTCTTACCCTTTCTAGTATCTGCCTATCTCTACAGAGGGGTCCATGACACCTTGAGTTAGGTCCTATCCATTCCAAAAAGAAAGAGAAAAGATTACCTTCAAGGTGTCACACGTTAGGCGCCACTTGTGGGGGGTCCAGCCAGTACCAGGTTGTGAGGTTTCCTGAAGGAGAGACAGATAGGCAAAAGATGAAACTAATATACTCGGACACCTGCTTGCTGAACAGGTGACAAGTTAATGTTAGTTAGCACAGAGCTTTTATACCATTCATAAAGGGGTAAGACAAAGAAAATTCCTTCACGTACATATGCTTTAAAAGTTACCACCATCTAGTGGTCTAGAAGCGACAAATAAGCCAAGAATACTAACTACTTTTAGTTAATGAGTCTTTATCATAAAGTCAAAAATAGTAGTTTTAGTTCAAAGCCCCAATTGACAGTCCTTGAAATGTCTCAAGAAAGCTTCCAAGTGCACATTTCTCCATGTGTCAGGAGTTTTTCTCTCTGGGACTTTTATGACCTTCAAAACTTCATAATCGCCTTTCTTGTCCAGGCGTCTTCATTACTTTTCTCTTATTCTGCAGTGTTTATTTCTAAAGAGAACTCAAAAGAAGCTTTTAGTGACGTTTCCCAGGCCCCCAAAGTTGTTTTCTGTCTTTAGTTAATTATCATAAAAGTGTCCAATTAGTATATTATGAATTCAGTGAAAATACACTCTATAAATGATAACTTAGAATTTTAACTATTGAATTAAGTAAAAACCTTAACAGTTAATCTTCATCCTAAATCTGTGAAAACAGTGTTATAAATCACCTACATAACACCTAGATAAGTTTTAGAACTTACAATGGATTCATAATGAACTTACTATAAACTTGTTCTTCTAAAAAATCTTATGTCTGAACACTAAACTACATAATTCAAAATCAAATAGAGTGAATATACTTGCATCATTTTTACTCAAGCAATATCTAGTAACTTATAACCAAGTGAAAGAAAGCATTTTTGATGTGCTTCAGAGTTTAACCATTGCATTTTTTAGAAAAGGCCAAAAGGCATAGTGGGAAATGGAAAAATAAACCATGAGATTCTCAGGTTAGCTGTGAGTACTTCTGTGATCCTTATCACAGAAAAGACCATTTTCTTCTTCCACGACTGCACAGAATTCTTTGGCCATACCAAACAGCAAAGATGGAAGACAGAAGGGCCTCAGCTTCCTGGGCTCACCCTGTGGCCCGTGACCTTTGGCCCACCAGGACCCTGTCAATCAGGTGGGCCTCCATGGCTGGCTCCCAACAGCTCCCTTTATGGAGGGGCCAGACACTAGGAAACTCATCACATAGTAGGGCCAGTCACTTGTGCATCCATTAGGGAGGAGGCCATAAACAGGTGTAAACATCAGAGAGTTTGGCTAATCACTGGAACTCCCATTGTGGAGGAGGTTGTGTCACTAGCACCTGCATCTTTGAAGAGAGTTGTTTGCTGTGACATCTTTTGCTATGGATGGGTAGTCATTGGGACAGCAATTTCAAAGAAGGCTCAATCACTGGGGCACTAAATATGGAGGGAGTAAAGGCATGGTGGCACCCATCACAGATGAGGGCTAGTCATGCAGGCACCTATTATATCTGAAGGCCAGTCACTAGCATACAAATTATAAGATAGGCTTAGTCATTGTAGATTGCAAGATGTTGCACTACTGATCAGTACACCCATCACAAAGGAGGATAAGACAAGTCCCCAGAGCACTCAATTTGAAAGAGGGTTTGCCACTGTGACACCAATCACAGAACAGGCCCAGTCAATGGAGCACCTATCATGGTGGAGACCCAGATTCTGAGACATCCATAACAGAGGAGAGTCAGTCACTAAGAACCCAATTATGGAGGAGGCTCAGAAACTGGGGCACACTTCAGAATGTAGGGATAGTTACTTTCCCATTTTTGAGAAGACCCAATTACTATAAAACCTATCATAGATGAGGGCCAATAACTCATAGCACTAATATCGTGGATCATCAGTCATTAGAGCATCAGAGGAGAAACACCTTCACTGGCAGACACATTATGTAGGAGGCCCAGTTACTGGAACACCTATCATAAAGGAGGGTTAGTCACTGGGGCAACAATTATGGAGGAGGCTTTGTATTTCGACACCCATCATAGAAAAGAGTCTGTCACCGGTGCATGCATCCCAAAGGGGAGCCAGTCACTGGGGCACAGATCACAGAGAAGAGCTTGTCACTGGGTCACCCTTCACAGCCAAAGTCCAATTATTGGGTAACCCAGAAGAGCGGTTGAGTTATCACTGAGATCTTTATCACAGACCTATTTCTAGGGGAAAGAGCATAGAGGAAGTCTTGACTGAGGCACCCAACACAGAGGAGTTTCAGTGAATAGAGCACTCAGTATAAAGGATGGCATTCACAGGGGAATCCCTGACAGAGGAGAGTCAGTCACTTGGGCACCCATTAGGAAGTAGGCCTCTTCTCTGGGACTCCAATTACAGAAGAGGCCCAGACATTGGGTCACTCACTATAGAGAAGGGACAGTCGTTGGTACACACATCAAAGAAGACTAATCACTAGTGAACCCATCACAGAAGAGAGTCATTCACTTGGCCCCCATCACATAAGAGCCAATTCACTGAGGCACCCAGCACAAAGGAGAGCAGTTTCAGTGACACACATTCTAGAGGAGGGCAAGTAACTATGACTTCCATCACAAAGGAGGGCTACTCATTAGGGCACCCATTATTACAGAGGCTCAGTAAGTGGTATACTGAATTCAGAGGAGGGCTAGTTACTGGGGCAACCATTATAAAGGAAGGACAGTCATGGGGACACCAATCTCAGAGTAGGTAGTCACTAGGGCACTCCTAATGGAGGAGGTACAGTAACTGTTGCTCCTACTATGGAGGAGGATCAGTTACTGTTACACCCACTACAGAGGAGACCAGCAACTAGGGCAACCATTATAGAGGAGTGCCAATCACTAGGGAAAAATTACTGAGAAAAAAAAAACTGAGGCACCCATAATGGAGGAGGGCTTATCACTGGAACACACTTTAAGTAGGACATCTAGTAACTGGGGCTGCAATCACAGAGGAAAAATAGTAACTGATGAACCCATTGTAGAGGATGAACAGTCACTCTGGTATTTTTTCACAGTGCAGGAGCAGTCACTGGGGTACACATTACAGTAAAGAACCTCTCACTGGAGCACCTATTATAGATGAGTCTCTGTCAATTGGCCATTTATCACAGAGGGGACCCAGTCATTGGGACACCAATCACAGAAAAGAGCCAGTCTGAGCTGCAACCATTAGAGAGGAATACTATTCACAGGGGAACCAATTATGGAGAAGGTTCAGTTACTGGAACATCCATTACAGAGGAGGCCTAATCACTAAGACACCAATTATGTAGGATGCCCATTTACTGGAACATACACCAAAGAGAAGGACGAGTCACAGGGGCACCCAATTTGGAAAAGTGCTAATCACTGTGGTAGCAATCACAGAGGAGGTCCTGTCAATGAAGCACATACTATGGAGAAGAACCAATGGGGGCAAACATCACAGAGGATGGCTAGTCAATGGGACACCCATTTTGGAGTCAGCACAGACGCTAGGACACTCATCACATTTGAGGGCTAATCACTGCAGCACCCATCACAAATGATGGCCAGTCCTTTTGGCACTGAAGGCAGAGAAGGCCTAGTCATAGGTGCACCCATTATTGAGGAGGTACAGTGACTGTTACACCCGTCACATGGGAAGGCTAGTCATATATAATAGCAAGTCACTGAAGCACCAGTTACAGAGGTACTCATTACTGAGATAAGTTAGTCAGTGGGGCACATATCACAGAGGAGGTAAGTCTCTGGGAAACTCATCATAAAGTTAGACCAGTCAGTGTGACATCCACTATGGAGGAGCACAGTAATTGGAACACCCATCACAGTAAAGAACTAATGACTTGTGCAACCATTACAGATGAGTGCCAAGCACAGGGACACCAATCACAGAGAAGTGCTAGACACTAGTTCATCCATTATGAATGACAACCAGTCAACAGGATGCACATGATAAAACATGGCCAGTCACTGGGGCATCCATTATAGAAGAAGTCTACCCACTGGGGCACCCAGAAGAGAGGAGAGCAAGTCCCTGGAACAACCATCAGAGAGGAAAACCAATAGCTGAAACAACCATCTCAGAGGAGAGCCAGTCTCTGGGTCACCCATCACAGAGGAAAGTCAGTCACTGAGGCACACACAACAGACAAGGGCCAGTCCCTGAGCCACCCATCAAAGAGGTGACCATCACTGGGAT
>NW_006973756.1:0-1713 GCF_000164805.1 Carlito syrichta | reverse complement strand
TTTTTTTTTCACTCCAAATACAGATGTCAGATGTGCCTTTGATTCAGTTTTGACCATGCAGCTGAGGAATTTGGAACAATCAGATGGAGAGAACTGAGGTTCTGGGATGACCATGTGAAGCAGAACTGTTCAGCCCCCTCAGGGCTGTTACATGAGTGAGAAAACACAAACTTTTTACAGTTTCTTGGGAATCTTTATTACAGCAGCTTAACCTTTACCCTAACTAATACAAAAACCAATTCCAAAACCAACCAGCCAACCAGCAGAAAATCAGAAAGTTGAAAGTGACATATTCCAACTGATGAAGAAAGCCTGAAGGATCAGAGCCTTCTGGTGAGGACAAAATGGCAGAGGATTGATGGCAAGGGTCATCCAGTAGCTGAAAGCACCTATAGAAGTCTGGCCATGATTTCAGGTGGGAATGGTGGGTTCAGATGTGTGGGTTCAGATGTGTACAGTGAATAGAAAGACATTGGGTGAAAGAGAGGAAAGAACGCCGGAATTTTAGGGCAGGGAGATTTTCCCAGCATGGAGTCAACATGTACTAGGAAATGGGTACTGAGGACCAAGTGTGAGGCTATAGGGGAAGTTGCTTTGCTGTGAAGAAGGCAAATCTAGGAAACCACCCTGGGAGAAGACACTCTTGCAGTCACTGAGTAGGTGGGCAGGAATGACCCAGTGGATCTTTTGAAAAACATGTCTTTTATTGGCCATGCATTAACCTTGATCTATGCCAAGGGAGGGGGAAAAAGACACCTAACAACCTTCCCCATTAAAGTTAATGGGAAATCTCCTATAAAGTCTATGGGGAGAATATGGCATGATGAATCTGTATGATTATTTCATGAAGCTTCCCAAAAATAAATAAGGCCCTTAAGAGACGTGTTTATTGGTGAACAATTTATATCAGTGTACGTACCATCAGCTGGAATGTAATTGCTGAGGATAAGGTGGGAAACGATTACCAAGTCTGACTCCAGCTGGCGCTGCACCCGTGGGAATGCAGTAAATAATTGCTGAACCACAATGAATATAAATTGGTGCTCTGGGTGAACACTTCCAGAGAGCCAACACATGCCTCCTTATTCTCTTAAGAAGCTGGTATTGCCTGGTACTTGGGGGAAGCAGCAGGATTTCCCTTGAAGACTACTTTGAAGGCTGGGACGTTATCTTTGGCAGGAGGAAGGGATCCATGCCCAATACTCCAGGGCCCTGTTGAGGCACTTGTGTGAGCCCAAGTTTCAGCAGGAGGGACTGGATTGCCACCTTCTCCCCAGTCTTCTGGGCAAGTCTGCAGCTGGAAGAGTTCTGCCTGCTTCCCTTCTCTCTGCATCTCCCATGCTTCGTCACTCTGCAGAAACATTCCTATAGTTCGACCCCTTACCTCTCAAAAATGCCTTAGTCTCTTGTGTTTTGGCTTTTACCTCACCACCCTGCAAAGGATGCTCCTGTTATTGCCATCTAGCGTGGTGGTCAATAGGAACAGGGCTGTGAAGTGAACATGCTTGGGTTCAAATCCTGGCAATGCCATGTATCAGCTCTGTGATGTTGGGCCTAGTGTCATTTGTAATGAAGATAATATTTGCTTGTATCTATTTCTCCCACCAGATTGCCCTCCATGAGGGCAGAAACTAGGTCTAATGGGTCTAGTTTTTTCCCCTCATATCCCTAAGCACATCACAAATGCCCATGAATGCTTTTTTTTTTTTTTTT
>NW_006973755.1:0-729 GCF_000164805.1 Carlito syrichta | reverse complement strand
CGTCAGCTAGTTGTCAGCTGGTTAGCCTGCTGCATAGGTAGGCAGCTAGCTAGTTAACTGAGTTGGCTAGCCAGCTTGCTAGTTTAAGTCAGCTATGTAAGCCAGTTGGCTAGCCAGCTGGCTAGATAGGTAGTCAGATAGTTAGGTCAGCTGGCTAGCCAGCTGACTACCTGTTTAAGTCAGCTAGTTAAGTCAGCTGACAACCACCTGGCTAGCTATTTAAGTCAGCTCATTAAATCAGTTGTATATCCAGATGGTTAGTGAGTTAAAAAGCTTAAGTCAGATGTCAATCCATCTGGCAAGCTAGTTATTTCAGCTAGTTAAATTAGCTGGCTAGCTAGGTAGCTAGCTATATGTCAGCAAGTTATGTAAGCTAGCTAGCTAGTAAAGTCAGCTAGTTAAGTCAGCTGGCTAGCTAGATATCCAGCTATGTAGCTACTTAGTTGACCCAGCTAGTTAATCAAGCTGGCTAGCTAGGTAGTTAGCTGGTTAAGTCAGCTAGTTAAGTCAGCTTCCTAGCTAGTTATTTCAGCGAGTTAAGACAGCTGGATAGCCAGCTGCATATCCGGGTAATTAGCTAGTTAAGTCAGCTGGCTAACCAATTAGCAAGCTTGTTAAGCAACCTAGTTAAGTCAGCTCAATATCCAGCTGGTAATCTAGGTAGCTAGGTAGTTAAATCAGGTGGCAAGCCAGCGAGCTACTAGGTAGATAGCTAGTTAAGTCAGCTGG
>NW_006973754.1:0-831 GCF_000164805.1 Carlito syrichta | reverse complement strand
CCAGTATATTTTCTGCAGCTTTAATAACAAATGCAATAAAACATTGTACCAACCCATGTTGCTCGTCAAAGCTGGAATGGATAAAATAAATGTGGCATATACACAGTGCATTATTATGCAGTGAATTATTATGCAGTCAAGAAAAAGGGAGAATTAGAAGGATTTTGCAGAACAATTGCTGGATATGAGGTCAGTCATTTTCAGTGATTTATCACAAAACAAAGAACAGAGTTCCATATGTTCTCACACATGAGCTTAACTGGATGACTTGTAGTGCTGTAAGAAAGTGATTGGCAATAGTGGAAAACTGTTTACGGGGACGGGTGACATTGGCAGTGGAGGGATACTGCTAAGTAAGGGAGGGGAATACCACATAACCGAGGGACCTTGTATAATCAATGTTTGTATATCTAACTCTGATTTGTACCCCCATTAAAAAAAATAAAGAAATAATTAAATAAATAAATATACAAAAGTTGTAAATATGCAACTGACTTTATTTGTTTATACTATTGTTTATTTTTATTTTTTACTTTAAAAATGGTTACAATTCAGGGTTGGGTGTGAAAATGTTCATTATGCAGTGATTGATTTTTTAAGAATTGTATAATACTCCAATGATAACTCCTTTTCCTTTGAATACGTTGGAATACATGACATAACTCTGCCTTCAAAATTGACAACTACAGTGTATCTCACATAAATTTTGAATGTTTTTTTCTGCCTAAATTGAAACTTGATGAGATACCAGATCTATATAATTCTTCCAAAACTGAACCTTGAGATTCAGTGTAACTAAGTGCTATAAGAAGGCAGAATGCATAATAAATA
>NW_006973753.1:0-352 GCF_000164805.1 Carlito syrichta | reverse complement strand
GAAATGGATTTCTTTCTTTCTTTTTTCTTTCTTTCTTTCTTTCTTTCTTTCTTTCTTTCTTTCTTTCTTTCTTTCTTTCTTTCTTTCTTGTTTCTTTCTTTTCTTTCTTTCTTTCATTCTTTCTTTCTTTCTTTTCTTTTTCTCATTAGGATGCCCAGGCTGCTCTCAAACCACCAAAATCTGACCATCCTCTTGGCTTAGCCCTCCCAAACTGTGGCAATCAACAACTTAACATTTGGTCGACAACCTGGTCTTCTTGCTTGGTCTTGAATTTTGGGCCAGAGGGCGTCCTCCCTCTTAGACCTGCCCTCAACCAATGTTTTATGCTTTTTCCTTGGGGTCATGGTGGAGG
>NW_006973752.1:0-671 GCF_000164805.1 Carlito syrichta | reverse complement strand
GAATTCCCACACCAAAGCAGGGGCAGCCATTTGGGGGGTTGGGGCTGGAAGGTACCGAGCTTGGGGGACCCTCACTTGAGGGGTTTTGGGGGGTAAGGCGTAAGGGCAGGTTTGCAGGAGAAATTCTTCTTCTTTCTTTCTTTCTTCTTCTTTCTTTCTTTCTTTCTTCTATCTTTCTTCTTTTCTTTCCTCACTAAATAACCCAGACTTCTCTCAAACCACCAAACTTGGCCCATCCTCTTGGCCTTGGCCTCCCAAATTGCTGTGATCACAGGTTTTCCTCTTGGTCGACATCCTGGTCTTCCTGCCTGGTCTTGAACTTGGGCTGGAGGTGATACTCCTGCTGAGGACTGCCCTCATCCAAGGTTTTCTGGATTTTGCTTGGGCTCGAGTTGGGGGCTTGTAATGGTTGCAAGCCTAGTCTTGAACTCCAGGGCTCTGAACACCTTCCCGTCTCAGCTTCTCAGAGTGCCAAGGAGACAGGCTTGAGTTGCCCAGCAGTCCCCACCCTCCTGAAGTTTTGAGAGTCACACCCTCCCTTTCCCTGAGGCAGCCTCTGGGAGATGCTAATGGGTCAAACTTTGGGAACAAGGCAGGCAGAAGGGTGGGCGCCTGGGTGGAAAAACACCTATGCACCAGGAGCTTCCCCCAGGGTCAGCTCAATGGTCGAA
>NW_006973751.1:0-677 GCF_000164805.1 Carlito syrichta | reverse complement strand
GCACTTACCTAGCGGGGATAGCATGTACTACAAGGCGCCCGCAGTCCCAAAAAATAATTCAGAGTTTTTTGTACTCCCTTTATACATCTCATTCTCCAGAGCATGTTAAAAAAATCTCCAAGCTGGGCTCGGTGGTTCAGCCTATAATCTCATGCTTTGGGAGGCTGAGTTGAGTGGATTGCCTGAGCCTGCGGGTTTGAGACCCGCCTGGGCAACTTGGCAGACCTCATCTCTACAATAAATCAAAAATTAGCTGGGCATGGTAGCGCACGCCTGTAGTTCCAGCTACTTGGAAGGCTGAGGCCAAAGGATCGCCGGAGCCCAGCAGGTCGAGGCTGCAGTGGCCAAGAGTGACCACTGCACTCCTAGTCATGGCGACTGAGTGAGACTCCAACTCAAAAAAAAAAAAAATTCTCCAAATGAGATTTAATTACCAAAGAGCTCAGGAAGATTCAGTATAAAGATTTCTGAGCTGGGCTCGGTGGCTCAGCATGTAATCCCGTGCCTTTGGGAGGCTGAGGTGAGTGGATTGCCTGAGCCCGTGGGTTCGAGACCCGCCTGGGCAGTGAGACCTCATCTCTACAATAAATCAAAAAATCAGCCAGGCATGGTAGCGCATGCCTGTAATTCCGGCTACTTGGAAGGCTGAGGCGGAAGGATCGCCGGAGCCCAGCAGG
>NW_006973750.1:0-657 GCF_000164805.1 Carlito syrichta | reverse complement strand
TTAATATTCAGAGATATAGATGATAGACTTCTCATGTACCATATCCAAGGAAATTATTAAATAAATTATGATAATAAAAATAAGTCAGTACTAAGACTTCAGAACTGGGAAATATGAAGAGGATAGAAATTTTTGTAATCACTGGAACTTTTCCAGTATCCATTTGTACTCACATATAGATACATCATTCAGTAGAAATAGGCCATTTGAGAAAAATAATGAAATAAAAAAATATAGACTAGATGGAACTCAGTGCAAGGAAAATTCTAGTACTAGTCTGGAACTAAGACTAGTAAGGAACTTAGTTGCCAACTAGTATTAGATGAATCAAGAAGAAAGACTTTTAAGACGAATGCCTCAATAGATCTAGGAGAGAGGAGTAATGAGGGGGATGGAGAGAAGGAGTGAAACTATTAAAATTTCCACCTCGGGGAGGGGAGTGCATTTTGAGGTCAGAGTATGGGGAAAGAAAACATTTTAAATGTCTTATTTATGTGAGGGGGAAAAGAAGTGAGGGAATCACTTCTTGATAGGGAAATAATTGCTAGCTTGTTTTTATTTATTTTTATTTTTTTGAGTTGAAGTCTCACTCTGTTGCTCAGACTGGAGTACAGTGGCCACTCCTAGCCACCACAGCCTCACCTGCTGGGCTCCAGC
>NW_006973749.1:0-781 GCF_000164805.1 Carlito syrichta | reverse complement strand
CCCTAATGTTAGCATCTTATGTAACCATGGCATCATCTTATCAGAACAAGGATACTCACATTTATAAAATAACCTTTTCCTGGTCCAGGATAGAATTTCACCTTGGATTTAGTTTTCATTGTCTTTGTCTCCCCTCATCAGTTAAGTAAGTTCCCCAATCACCTGCCCCACACCACCATTTATGATAGTCACACATTACTGGCTAGTTACTTCTCAGAATATCCCTCAGTTTGGGTTTGTCAGATGTTTGCTCATGATTAGTATGTCTTAGGACATACTAATGTGATCACTTGGTTAATATGGTTTCTGCCATATTTCTCCATTGTGAAGTTACTTGTTTATTTCTTTGTAATTAATAAATGTTAATTTTACCTTGTAGTATTACAGTAAGCAATAATTCTTTTATAATTAAGACCTTTGTTGAGTGCGGCGGTACTGCAAATATTCTGTTGCATCATACTTTTCATGGGCCAGTTTTGCATCTGTCAGTGCTTTCTTGCTGGCAGCAGTTATGGTGGTGTTTGCTTAATGTTGATTTTCTCTTTTTCTCATTCCTACTATATGTCTTCTACAATTAAGGAAGAACTGCCTCTTTTCCTTAATTAATTATATAATTATCAATTTACATGGATTACTGGATATTTATTTTGCTTCTTGGGTTAAAATCTTATTTTGTTGCTCATATCATTCCAGCATTGGTTGAGAATTTGTATTCCAATTTGTTTGTGTGTTCTTTCTTTTTATAGTGCCCCACATTTTGTGAGCACTGATTTACTTTTTG
>NW_006973748.1:0-759 GCF_000164805.1 Carlito syrichta | reverse complement strand
CCTTTTTCCCTCTGATCTCTGAGGGTGACCCCTCACTCTGGGTGGCAAGTGTGGTGGTGGTGGCAGTGGTGGTGATTATTATTTAAAGTCTGAATCCCACTCTGCCACACAGGCCTTAAAGCAGGGGCACGCTCACGGTGAGAGGGGACTCCATATTTCAGGCTCAGTCGATCATCCTGCAACATCTCCCCAAGTGGCTGGAACCACAAGTCTGTGTCACCACGTCCAGTAATCTTTGGTTTTATTTGTGATGACCGAGACGAGGTTTTGCCCAGTATCATGAGCTGGTCTTGAACCCGCAGGCACAGGCTATTCACTCACCTCACAGGCCATTCACGGGATGCCAGGGTGAGCCCCTGAGCCCGGCCTGTGGTTGGTATCATCATGCTGAGTCAGAATCACGATCTGTCACCCAGGCCAGAGCAAAGGGGCCTGCTCTAGGCCACCACAGCCTCCACCAGTTGGGTTTCAGTGATCCTCCTGCTGTGGCATCCGCAGCAGGTGTAATGACAGATGTGTGCCACCATACTCGGCTCACTTTTCGGCTTCTTGTGGTGATGAGCTTTCACCAAGATGCCCAGACTGGCCTTGAACACGGGGTCTCAGGCCATCCTTTCACTTCAGCCTCTGAAAGCACCAGGGTGACAGGCGTGTGCCTCCATAACCGGCCTTCACACCCCTCTTGGGGCTCTACCATGAGGCCTGTTCTCTTCAGATGACCTGGGACCGTGGAGAGTACAGCCATAGTTGTCCACTGAG
>NW_006973747.1:0-654 GCF_000164805.1 Carlito syrichta | reverse complement strand
TTTTTTTTTTTTTGAGTTGGAGTCTCACTCTGTCGTCCAGACTGGAGTGCAGTGGCCACTCCCGGCCACTGCAGCCTCGACCTGCTGGGCTCCAGCGATCCTTCCACCTCAGCCTTCCGAGTAGCTGGAATTACAGGCATGCGCTACCACGCCCAGCTGATTTTTTGATTTATTGTAGAGATGAGGCCTCGCTGCCCAGGCGGGTCTCGAACCCACGGGCTCAGGCAATCCACTCACTTCAGCCTCCCAAAGGCGCGGGATTACAGGCTGAGCCACCAAGCCTGGCTTAAACACATTTTTAAACAAATAAAAATTGTATTTGCTGGCTGAAAATCAAAAACACTACCTATTAAGTTAATGTACTACTGCATAAAAAAGTACCTACAAAATTCTTTCCTAAATGTTTCCTTGCAAAAGAAGAAATTCATAATGTAGAGACTCTCTCTAAGAATGAGCCTCTGCTCTATCACAGAAACAAAGAACAGAGTACCATATATTCTCACTCATAAACGGTCCTTGAACAATTATAATACTATAAGAAAGGGATCAGCAGTAGCGGGGAAATTGCCAGGAGAGGGGGAGTGCAGGATTGACAGTTGAGAGAAGCTGCCAGGGGAGGGACAGGCACACCTGATCAACAAGGATGTCTGCATA
>NW_006973746.1:0-7205 GCF_000164805.1 Carlito syrichta | reverse complement strand
TGGGAGTTAGGGGCATAGGGGACTGGACCCTGCCAGACATCAGGGCTGAGAGTGTGGCCCAATGGCATCCACCTAAGGCTTATGTTCCTAGATGCAGGGCCTCTGTCCATGTCTATCCAGGGCCTCCTGCAGGCTCCTGGAAAACCCAACACTCAACTATAGACAGGTTCAGAATGGAGGGGTGGAGATGTCAGCAGACCCAGCTGCCCCAGAACTGTGTCTCAGAGCCTGGGACCATCCCTGTCTCCCTCAGGGTTAGTGCGGGTGCAGCCCCACTTAGATCTGCTTCTGTTGGAAGGGGCCAGCTGAGCCCCCCATGTGTCCCTGCCTCATCTGCTTGGAGCCGTGGCCACAGCTGTCCCTTCAGGCCCCAGAGCCGCTCAGGTGGACACATATCCATGGTTGGTTCCCAAGGTCTCATGGAGACTCTGAACATGCTGAAAGTGATGCGCTCACTACCCTAGCTGGTTGCTGGAGGAAGAGCTCCCAGTGGCTCCCCCTGCCACCTCCTGGGCTCCCCCGCATCTTGCCATGGGGCCAGGGGCCTGGGAGACCCATGGCCCAGGGTGGGATGATGGGAGGCCACTTCTGGGAAGGAGAGGTGCAGGGCAGTAATGTCCCCTCACAGGGCAGTGTCCAACCATTTGCTCACCACACACACACATGTCACTGGAGAGTAGGTGGGGGACACTCATGTCCTGGCATGATTCAGGGGTCACCTGCCTCTGTCCCCTTCTGCCTGGGAGGCCTTGGCCCACACCTCACACTCCAAACCTCAGCTTCCTGTTTGCAGACAAGTGAGACCATCCCAGAGATTTCAACCCATATGAGCCCTGTCCCGGTTGCTCTGTCTTTTGTCCCCTGAAGACTCATTCATTCACTCTCTCACTCGTTCATTCATTCCCTGGGCACCAAGGCCTGAGTTGAGCTGTGCTGGGCACAGAGGGGACTCAGAGCAGCCCTGCCTTTGAAGAACTGAGGCTGGAAGAGCCAAGGACAGGTTCATGTAAAAGGTGTTGAAGAGGGGTCAGAGGAGCCCAGAGGCCTCAGGCTTCCTGGAGGAGGTGGCACTTGAGTTGCATCTTCACTTGAATTGGGGTTTACTGTTGCTGCAGCTGCTTATCCTAAATGCCCTCCTATTTTCCAGTTTCTTTCTCTTTTTCATGTTGGTACTTTTTGTGTTTGGTTTTCACTAGAAGAGAGTTGTGGTGCTCACCTGCAATTCTCTTCCTCATGCCCGCAGTCTAGAACTCTGAACAGTCATCCCTTCCTCCCACAGACTGAGCCTGTGTGGGCAGAAGCTCTGGGATGGCCTGGGGGATAGGGGACCCTCAGACCACCCAGCCCCAGGACCAAATTCCCTCACCCTTCTCAGGTCCAGACTCAGCACCACCTGCTCCCTCCTGCCGGTGTTCGAGAAGGAGCATCAGATCCTCCATGGCGAGGTGATCATGGCCATCAAAGACACCTCCACCCCCTTGAAGATCCTCAAGTAATGGTGCTCAGCTGGCAGGGGGTAGGGAGGGCTGGGCAGGGCCAGCCAGGGGTGGACATGGGCAGAGAGTGTGGGGTGAGGCAGGAGGGGGGTGGGGCATGGGGCGGGGTGGCAGTGGGGAGGACATGAGTGGGAGTGGGTAGGGTATAAGGCATGAATAGTGAGGTGTGGGGCCAGGGAGGGTGAGGTGTGGAGTGGGAGTAAGCAGGGTGTGAGATGGTGGGGGGGTGGGGCATGGAGGGGCGGAGTGTGGGGCAGGAACAGGTGGAACGTGAGCTGGGAGTGCAGGAGTAGATGGGGAACGTGGTACAGGAGTGGGCAGGGTGGGGGTGGGAGTGGGCTGGGTGTGAGGTGAGCATGGACAAGTTGTGGGAGGGATGTGAGCAGGACAGGGTGTGAGGTGGGAGTGGGCAGAGCTCTTTCTCTCCACGTGGCATCCTTCTCAGAATAGTCCTTAAGCCCCAAACCATTAAGCCTCCTTTGGTTTCCTCGGTGACTTTGGAACTGCTCAGGGCTTTTTCTGGTCATTGCCTGTGGCCACCAGCACTCTAGAGTTGCGGGTAGCAGCAGCCTCTTTTGGAAACCCTTCCCAGAGAGAGTCACAGAGATGGGTTCTATCCTGCCCTGGGAGACAAACAAACAGAAAGACAACACAGCAGAGAAAAACCCTCCCCAGCCTGGGGAACACGGGGGCTTTCAAGAGGAAGGGACTTTTGAGTCTTGACAGGAATTAGCCCCCTGTGATTTCCTCAGTGACTTTTGGGGGCATATGCCCAGGTGGGAGGGGGATTGGCCACAGTCCAGGCATCTGAAGGTCCTTATGGGGAGCCACAAGCAGCTGTGACCTTGGGGCCCAGAAGGCAGAGTTGGCCAGTGTCACTTTAATCTGAAAAAGAGCTTGGTCTACTGCAAGATGACAGCACTACCAATTCTGATCCCTAGCCTGGCAACCCTGGGCCAAGCTCAGGCCTTGGGTGGGGCCATCCACAGGTACACAGTATCTTTGTGGCACCCAGATCACATGCACTGGGTGCTGCATGGCAAAGCAGATGTGGACACCACTTGCTGCTGGTGTGGTGACTAGCAGGGCAGAGTCCTAGACACAAGTGCTCCCACCCCTGGGGATGCTGACACCTTCTGCAGGTGGATGAGGAACTCACTGCGAGCATGCACAACTTCACCAGCACCTCAGTGTTCATGGATGGGCTGCCGAGTGAGCCAGGTGCTGAGGTGCTGGTCATGACATGAGTGCGGGGCCGGAAGGGCCCTCCCCATGGGTGCTGGGCCCTCCTGGCCTTCACCACTCTGGGACAGTGCAGACCTGGCCTGGCCCCACTTCTTCTTTCACACCTGACTCTTTGTCCCAATGTGGGCAGTTCACAATGCTCACTGTTCCCCTAGGCCCAGCCAGAGAGGCCACTACTCAGGGACACCCACCCCCTGCCCAGGGTCACTTGCAGTGAGGGATAGGACTGAGTCTCAGAGCCGGTCCTGATCATGCCTTGAGTCTTGTTATTATGTACTGGCAGCTTTCCTAGGCATGGGGCACAGCGCAGACGAGGACCTGAGACCCAGGCAGGCCAGATCAGGGCAGAGCTGGCGGTGACCTGCTCGTCACCCTGCACGGTATCTGAGGCTGCAGCACTAGCCCTGCCCTACTTCCTTCTCCAGCCCACCATTGCATGCCAAACCCTGCTAGGAGCCAGGCTGCGTGAGGCACTCTGAGGGACGTCGGGAATCCCTGGGGCTCAAAGTCGCTCTGAAACACAGAGGATAATGAGGACACAGGTTTGGCTGAACACCTGTGGTTGCACGGGGGGGGGAGGCACTCCCCCAGAAACTGACTAAGTGAAGGCCCCTCTGGGCACCTTCTTCCTGCACTATCCAACCCAGGGACCTGTCAAAGGCAGCACTGATCTTTGGCTTGGTGGCCTGGACTCTGCATTTCTGACAGCTCCAGCGAGCTCACTGCTGCAGCCATACCTGAGACAGTGGAGTGGGATCCTGAGTGCTTCTTCTTGACTCTTATCGATGATACTTTCAGTGGTTTGAATAGTGTCCCCCCCAGAGTCATGTCCACTTGGAACCTGTAACTGTGGACTTGTTTGGAAATAGGGTCTCTGCAGATATAATCAAGTCAAGATGAGGATACGCCAGAGTAGGGTGGGCTCTCACCCATCAGTTGGTGTCCTGGTAAGAAGAGGAGAAGAGACAGACAAAGACATAAGGGAGGAGCCCATGTGGACACAGGAAGGGATGGGGGTGACGAAGCCACAAGCCAAGTGCACCTGTAGCCACTGGGAGCAGGAAGAGGCAACAGGGATGCTCACCTGAGCATGCAGGGAAAGGACAGCCCTGCTGACACCTTGATTTAGGACTCCCAGCCTCCAGAACTGGGAGAGGACACATAGGATGTTTTAAGCCATGAGTTGTGGAGATTTGTTAGGGCGGCCCAGGAAGCGACAATGACACCCACAGCTCTGGCCTTTCATATCTGCTCAGCTCAGGGCATGGCAGCTGCTGTGGACAGGGTACTTGGTCCCTCCTGGAGCAGACAGTCTTGGCCCCACCTGTCCCTCACAGATTGGCTGGGTGCAATACCACTCACCCTCACCCACTTGGTCTGAAGTGGCCGTGCACCTGCAGCAGGTGTGGATGTATGACCCAAGATGGCTTACCTGGCATGGCACCATGAGGTGCCCGCTGGTTAATTCACAATGCATGCACCGAGTTTGCTCTTCCAACTGGCAGTGGACCTTCCTGTCCCTGACTCGTCTGGCTCTCCCATGGACTACCCAGAGAGGCCCACACGGAGAGGCCCAAGCCCTGGTGCTCCCTTTGAGTACACAGAGTTCCCAGGAGCCACAGCGAGGACAGCCCACACTGGGGCAGGCCTGGTTTTGGAAAGAAACTGCCCTGAAGGGACAATGCTGCCCGCCCCCTCCTCTGGGTCGGCCTCTGCCTTGGGCTGGGATGAGGCCCGGAACTCCTATAGGGCCAATGTGTCACCTTGTTCATTGGAGACAACAAGGGGCTGGGAGCACAGCCTCAGAAGACCCACCACCACTGACTCCTGCTGCTTTCATGCCCACCACCTGTCACACCTACCCTCCTTCAAGCAGCTTTTCTGTTGGCAAGTCAAGGTCACTGGACGAGTCTGGGACTGAGTTCTGCTCAGACAGGCACTCCAGGCCTGGCTCTATGGATGGCAGTATTTCTTCTCCCGGCAGAATGGAGAATCGAGCCCTTCAAGAATGCTCCTCTATGCTGCCTCCCTCCAGCCCATTTATTGAGCACCTATTAGGTGCTGCTTGAAATGCCAGGAGAGTGTTGACAACAGAGAACATGCCAGCCCTGGTTTCATGGACTTTTGATGATGGAGCACAGAAACCTGTCCTCAACTTAGAGGACAGCCAGTGTGTCCCCTGCCCCCAACCAAGAAGGAGAGGGATGACACTGGTTTAGCAGTGAGAGGCTATCCAGGATATCACAAGAGCAGTTCTAGTTGAGTCAGGGTGAGCGGGAGCTAGTCTTCCGGGAACCCAGCTGGCATATGGTGGAGGACATGAAGACGGGGGTATGGGCCCCACTCCGGGTGTTTGAGACAAGAGGGTCACAATCCTCTGAATTCTTGCCAGTCTTAAACTCAGTCCTGTCCCCAGAAGGGCCTCACCTGCCACAGGAACTGGGCAGCCTTGCTCCTCACCCCTTGGTGGATCTTGCCCTCTTGGTGGGCCCCCCGTACACAGCGCGTCTCCTCACTAGTGACGATGCCCCATCCAGGAGGGAACCCTCTGCTGGCCTCACTGGCGCATCTCTGGGCCCCCAACTGCCATCGCTCAGAGCCCACCCTGCTGTCACTCCCACCCACAGACAGGGTGTTTTATCCCTGAATGATGACGGCAGAATTCAGTCAGGCGCTTGTGCACTTTACATTTTCTCAAAGCTTCACAAAGAACCCCGCCTCACTATCAGCTTCTTCAAACAACATTCCCATTCCAGCTGACACACAAAGCATTCAAAGAAGAGGGAGCCCGCAAGGTGGTAGAACAAAAAGCTCATCTACAGGACTGTGCAGGGCTGCCTGGTGCAATGACCCAGTCAAGCCGCTCTGCCTCCCCATCCTGCCTACATGGCTTTGTCCAGATCTGCTGAAGCCACAAACACACTGGCCATGGTCAACTTGGGGATGTTTTCCTCAGTATCACTCACCTGTGCCTGCCTCCCTTCCCCACCCATGCAGCCTCAGTGCAGAGATGTGTCCTCTGGTCTTGGGCTCAGCATGGGGTGGGAGTCCCAGGGCCCTACCAGGCTGTGGAGGATGCCTAGCCCCACCCTTGTGGCAGTTTGGATCATTTTTTCTTATTAACTGGGATGCAGTGCATCAGCTCTTTTGGCCTTTCCTTCCTGAGACTGAATTCACTAGATGACAGATATTTCTCACAGCATAGAGGGGGATTAATTTTCTCTTCTCTACTGAGACCTCCCCGGTGGGGGACTCTGCCACTGGCAGAGGTGGCCAAGGTCATGCTGTGTCAGTGCCGGCCACGTATTCATGCAAAGCCTCACAACTCCAGGATCACCAGCCCCGGCTCTACTGCTGCATCTTTGGACGTGGACTATAGCTGTGTCACCCTTGGCAGGCCCCTGGCCTCAGCCTTAGTTTCCTTACCTGTAAAATGGGAATAATCATCATCTCACAGAGTTTGGTGAGGAGGAGGGGAGGGGACACGAGGTCAGTGAGTACCCGGCATGCAGTGGGGCCCACGCACATCAGTGGGGCTGCTGTTATTCTTGTAAAACACAGCACACAAGAATGCTGAGACCCTGATGTGTACTGTGTGAGGTGCTCACAGGAGGAAGAGGTTTCCCTTTAGAGAGTGTCCCATGAGACCTCCCCCTCCCTCTTCAGATAGCCAGCCCATCAGGCTGTGTTGGAAAGAAACTCCCTAGTGTCCTGAGACATTCAGCAGAGAGGGTGGCCATGGGGGCATATCAGGGCAGGTGACAAGCAGGACACCCGTTCAGTCACAGGCTCCTGGAGCCAATGCCACTCACGGCAGGGCCACCATCCAGGCCCACGGGATCCCTCTGTTGGAAACCACATCTGAGGAGTGGCTGGACATCTCCCTGTCCCTGGTGGGTCGTCATCACCCACAACCAGGACAGGCCCCACTTCCCCAGTCCTCTGAGGAAGAAAGAGCTTGCAGACCTTCTGGCTCCCACATGGAGGGAAATGCAGGAGGGGTAGTTAGTCCAGAACAGGTGCTAGACTGAAACGTTGGCCTAGAGGGGGCCAGGTGGGTATATCCTGGCCCAAGGACCATCAACAATGGATGGGATCATGAGAAGGAAGATGTGGGTGCAATCAGCTGCCTGTTCCCTCTCAGGGTGCCTTACAGAAGACAGGAGGCAGCGACTACAGGGGGCAAAGTGAGGCTCGGGGACGGTGAGACCCAGGGAGGCCCCAGCTGAGCCCGCAGAGGTGCAGGGCTATGTCTGTAAAATAGATAATTTGTCTGTCTCGTGAGATGGTCTGGGGATGGAGGCCATGTGAGTGTGTGTGTGTGTGTGTGTGTGTGTGTGTGTGTGTGTGTGTGTGAAGCTTCTATGGTGTGCTGGGCACCTGCCCAATCCATCATTAATCCAACACCAATGGCAAAAGGCCAGTATTATTGTCCCCATTTTAAAGCCAAGGAAACCAAGGCAC
>NW_006973745.1:0-784 GCF_000164805.1 Carlito syrichta | reverse complement strand
TAAAGTTTGAAGTCTGGTAGTGTGATTCCTCCTGCTTTTTTTTTTTTTTTTTGCTGAAGATTGTTCTGGATATTCTTGGTCATTTGTGTTTCTATATGAATTCCTGTAATTTTTTTTGTAACTCTCAGAAGAATGTTGTGTTAATGTGATGGGTATTGCATTAAATCTGTAGACCGCCTTAGTAGAATGGACAATCAGAAAAGAGAAGGTGATCAGGGGTATCCAAATAGGAAAAGAGGAAGTGAAGTTATCTGTCTTTCCTGATGACATTATTGTATACCCTGAAAACCCAAGAGAATCTGTCATATCCTCCTTGCACTGATAAAGGACTTTGGCAAAGTCTCAGGGTATAAAATAAATGTGCAAAAGACAATTATATTACATTTCTTTACACCAATAATAAACAAATAGAACCCCCCAAAAAAGCACAATCCCATTCATAATAGCCACAAAAAAATGAAATACCTTGGCATCTTCCTAACCAGAGATGTGAAAGACCTTTATGATGAAAACTACAAAACACTGCTCAAAGAAATCAAGGATAACACAAACAAGCAGAAAAATATCCCATGCTCATGGATTGAAAGAATCAACATTATAAAGAAATTTATTTTAAATGAGGCTTTCAATATTCAAGAGTTTAAGTAAGTTTTAAAATACTTGATTTTATTAGATGAATATTAATTTACTTATGTATACACTCATTCTAATTTCTATTGTTAAGTTCCTTATAAGACAGTTCCGAGAGTAATTCTCTCCCAAAAAAACCAGTGATCTGCTATTT
>NW_006973744.1:0-723 GCF_000164805.1 Carlito syrichta | reverse complement strand
GGACTAGTATGAATGGCCACACGAGGTTTTTACTGTCTCCTACTTACAATTAGTGAAATTGACATCTCTGTGAAGAGGCGGGAGATATCTTAATAAGACGAGAAGACCCTATGGAGCTTCAATTTACCTACTCAACCAGTACTAAAACGACCTACTAGGACTAATACCCAACTGGATATGAGCTGTAAATTTCGGTTGGGGTGACCTCGGAGCACAAACAAACCTCCGAATGATAATAACTAAGACTTTAACAGTCTAAGCAAAAATCATTTATTGACCCAAACTTACTTTGAGCAACGGAACAAGTTACCCTAGGGATAACAGCGCAATCCTATTACAGAGTCCATATCAACAATAGAGTTTACGACCTCGATGTTGGATCAGGATATCCCAATGGTGCAACCGCTATTAACGGTTCGTTTGTTCAATGATTAAAATCCTACGTGTTCTGAGTTCAGACCGGAGTAATCCCGGTCGGTTTCTATCTATTTACTGTCTTTCCCAGTACGAAAGGACAAGAAAGATGGGACCTACCTCTACCCGAAGCATCCCCTATTTAATAGACAAAATAATCTTAAACTAGTAAATTAATAAATAACCCTACCAAGAACAGGGTTCGTTAAGATGGCATATATACAAATTTGGAGTTCAGTTTTGGCTAGAAATGTAAATTTGGGATTTGCATTTTTAGATTTTTCTCATTCCTCTTGTACATTATTCTCA
>NW_006973743.1:0-656 GCF_000164805.1 Carlito syrichta | reverse complement strand
CCAGGTAGCCCCACCCCCAAGTCCCAGAAACACAGCGGGGTGCAACGTGAGGGCCATGTGGTGGAGAGACCAGGCCTCTGACTCTGCTGTCTACTTGCCGTCTCCAGCGTGATCCCCTTGATGCTGCGTACCTGGCCTCATCGAACCTCTAGAAGTTCTTCCCCCTCCTCGGAGGAGCCACCGTTGAAGCTCCAGCTGGACCACATGGTGGTCCACTGGCCTGGATCCGGCCAGCGTCCTGACGTGCGCTTCCGAGGACACCTGGCACTGGTGAAGCCCAGAGAACCAGAGGCAGGAGGTGAGGTGGCCTTCGATCTGGAAGATTTTGGGGGACTGGGATTCCCAGAAACTCCGTGAGGTTGCTTCTGTGTTTGCAGAGACCAGTGACAAGTGACTGATGTTGCTGATGTTTCTCCCTTTCCAGCTCCTGATGTGTGTCAGGGAACACAGGCGTTGCCCGTGTTGGCTCCCCGGCCTGTGCCAGGACCTATGACAGAGCCAGAGCCTGCTCTGGGGCCAGAGACACCTGCAGGCCTGGGTCCAACAGCAGGGCCAGCCCTAACACCAGAGGAAAGGCCATCTCTTGTGGACGAGCGTGAGGAAGAGCCAGCTCCAGAGGCCCCCCACCCCTGTTCCGGGACTGCAGAGGACAAGCC
>NW_006973742.1:0-676 GCF_000164805.1 Carlito syrichta | reverse complement strand
TTTTTGTAGAAACTTACTTTTCTGATTTTGAGAATCAATCTAGCATCATATGTTTTATTACATTTAGTTTTCATGTAATTTTATTTTCTTTAATTTGGAGCAGTCTCTTTTATATTTCATGATAATGATGTTTTTTTTTTAAAAAAAAAAAGCAGGTCAGTTATATCATAAAAATTATCTCAAATTGGGTTCTGTGATGTTTCTTCATTATTAGATTTAGGTTATGTTATGTGTATAAGTTTTATCTTTCACAAGTTTGTCCCATTTACTGGTGATGTTGGCTTTGATCCTTGGCTAAAGTGGTGTTCACAAGATTTATCCATTGTAAAGTTTCTGTTTCTTAATTAATTAAGTAATATGTGGGAGATTCCCACAAAATTGTGTGTTTTGTACCTAATCACTTTTACTCAATGCATTTTAGCACCCACTGATGGTTTTTGCTTAAGTCGTTTATTATTTGTTGGGAGCTGGCTATGGAGGCCCACTTAGCATTAGGGATCAGGAAGGGCTGTTGACCCCGAGACTACTAGGATGCGTATGGGAGCTATTGACCCCATTTTCTCCCCCTTTCTACTCAGCACTAAGCAGATTAAGCTCCTGTGAACTCAAAACATAAAAACTTTGAGACCAGGATGAACACAAGCTAACTTTAGAAGCTCATTGCTCCCATTCTTCC
>NW_006973741.1:0-705 GCF_000164805.1 Carlito syrichta | reverse complement strand
TGACATTCTGTTCCTTGTTTTTGTGATAGATCACTGAGTATGATCAACTCTAAATCCATCCAAGTTGCTGCAAAGTACACAATTTTGTTCTTCTTTATGGCTGCATAATATTCTATTGTGAGTATGTACCACATATTTTTATCCAATCCAGCTTCGATGGGCAGCATAATTGGTTCCATGTTTTTTTCTGTTGTGAATAGAGCTGCAACAAACATACCTGTGCAGGTTTCTTTCTTGTAGAATGATTTGAGTTCCTCCGGGTATATTTCCAATAGGGGGATAGCTGGATCATATGGAAGATCAATTTCTAGTTCTTTCAGAAATAGGATTTTAATATGGAAGATCAATTTCTAGTTCTTTCAGAAATAGGATTTTAATTCAGTTATGTGTGTGTGTGTGTGTGTGTGTGTGTGTGTGTGTGTGTGTGTGTGTGTGTGTGTGTGTGATGGAACCTTAGCAGATCTAATCTCTGTTATCTGTGAATGCTGCAGGAACTACATTTTTGTCTTCTTGGAACTAGAAATCCTTAGTAATTGAACTGGTTTCAGTCAATGGACTATTTGTGGTCTTTCTCTTGGTTAATGTTTTCTTTCTGTCTCCATTGATCTTGCTTTTATTTTTTTCTTTGCTCTTATGGAATTGAAATAATGACTTTTGATGCTTTGAGGTTCTATCAGAATTGGTGAAGACTAACTCAAAGGCAGA
>NW_006973740.1:0-804 GCF_000164805.1 Carlito syrichta | reverse complement strand
AAAAATCAGGCAAAGATTCCCTTGAAAAGAGTACAAAATACGTGATTGGACACTTTTCATAAGAAGAGATATAGGCAGCCAGCTGACATATGAAAATTGCTCAGCCTCACTCATCATCAACGAAATGCAAGTGAAACCACTTTGAAATACCACATACTCCCGGTAAGACTGGCCATCATTAATAAAACAAACAATAAAATATTCAGGTCAGGATTTGGGAAGAAATAAATGCTAGTAGATTGCCTGTTGACTGAAAAGTAGAGAAAAATCTTTGGAAAACAGTGTGGTCGTTTGTAAAGGGACAAGATACTGACCTACCATGTGACACAGTAATTCCCCTGTAGAGAATATACCAGGAGGAAATCAAATCATTTTACCCGAAAGATACCTGCAACAGTATGTTTTTGCAGCTCTAATCACAGTCACAAAAAAAAATGGTACCAAACATATTGTCAGTCAAATCTAGAATGGATAAAATAAATGTGGTATATACACAGTGGAATATTACACAGCCATAAAAAAAAGGACAGATAGAAGATTTTGCAGAACGTTTGATGGATATGTGGTAAGTCTTTCCACTGATATATCACAGAAGCAAAGAACAGAGTTCCATATGTTCTCACTCATGAGCTGAACTTGATCACTTAAAGTGCTGTAAGAAAGCGATTGGCAGTAGTAGAATACTGTTTAGGGGATGGGGTGAGACTGACAGTGGAGGGATACTGCTCAGGAAGAGATGGGCATACCTCATAAACCAGGGACCCTGCATAATCAATGTTTGTATGTCTATATCTGAATGGTACC
>NW_006973739.1:0-598 GCF_000164805.1 Carlito syrichta | reverse complement strand
TCACCTTGGCCTTTCCAAAGTGCTGGGATTACAGGCATGAGCCACTGCACCCTGTCAAAAACAGTACCTCTTTCATCGAACATGAGGATTAAATGAGAATATTCATGAGTACATTCTGTGAATCATAAATGCCACACAAGAGTCAGCAATTGATAACACAAAATGTAGTTATCAGTTTCCACTCTATGTTTTTAACTAGCACTAGTTGATTGTTCTGATTATTCTTACATCCTTCTCTTTTTTTGACTCTGATTTGTGTTCTGTTCCACAGAATTATACCAACTCCAAAGTAAGAAAAAGAAAGGAAAATTAGATCCTTATTTGATGATGCAATAATTCAGGTTTTAGGCTCTATTACCAGTAACAAAATATACATATCTCTTTAAAATAAAGTCACAAGTATATTACCACCCTATACCTGTATAACACAGGTTGCTACCTATATAGACAGAGTCAGATAGACTAGAGGTCTCACACCAGCTTAATGTCAGTGAGGCACAGAATCTTTAACCTGTAGGGAGCATTAAGGATCATCTAAATCGTGTCTCTTCTTTAAATCACAAATGATAGTATTTTATACTTTAACACACAAGTTGAC
>NW_006973738.1:0-1208 GCF_000164805.1 Carlito syrichta | reverse complement strand
CGGCATCTTGCTGAGAACAGAAAGGGAACCTGGTTCTTGGAGTTCTCAATCGCCTAAATCTACAATGTCTCTTGATAAAGTTTAATCAGCAATCTGGATTTTTATGTCGCCACATTTTTAGTTTGTCTTTTGAAAAGGGACCAGGAATCTTGGGTTCCAATTCCTCAAGAACTTTATGGGAGTCTTTCTCTTGACATCCAAGCAACTAGAATACTAGGTCACCAGGAAATATTTTGGCGTCTTGCTGAGAATGAAGCAGGAATTTCATTAATGGTAGTCCTCATATACAGAACACTACACGACCTGTTTCTATGGAACAATAGGGAATCTTGGTTACACGAGGCCTCCAACCCAAAAACCTGCAAACCGTCTTGCTAAAAGATAACCACCAATTGGTTTTGGGAATAGGAATCTGGATAATGGGAGTCCTCATATAAAGGAAACTATACTGTCTTTTTTAATGGAGAATAAGGAATCTGGTTTAAACGTGCCCTCCATCCCAATAAAATATCAGGGTTTCTTGATAAGGGCTAAACACGAATTTGGGTTTTTGAAGCATAAACTAGGGAAATGAAATTGTCAAATACAGGCAAATGCACTGACTTTTCCTAAGAAAGAATAAGGAATGTGGGTGACATGTTTTCTCAATCTCCAAAAAATATACGGCATCTTCCTAAGATCTAAACCAAATCAAACTTTCGACGCATGTATCTGTGAACAGGAGTACTCATATACCGGTAAAGACACGGTTATCACTAAAAATAAGGAATCTGGGTTATACGAGTCCTCAATCCTGGATATCTACAGGGCATCTTGCTGACGGCTAAAGAAGAATCATGGATTCGAGGCATGAATGCGCGTAATAGCAATCCTTATATACAGGAAACTGCATGGCTTCATGCTAATAAAAGAGAAGAAATCTGTTTTCCGCGGTTCCTCTATAAAAAAATCTACATGACTTCTTACTAAGGGCTAAACAAGAATCAGGATTTTGAAACAGGAATCCAGGGAAAGAGGGTCCTCACATACAGGACACTACATGGCCTCCAACTAAGTACAAATAAAGAATCATTGTTGTATGCGCCCTCAATCCAAAAAATTCCCAGTTTGTCTGCTATGGGACAAACAAGAAACAGACTTTCGAGCTCCCCAAATGATTCAGAGCAATTTAGCATTCGGATATTATGAATCGGTCATTTCAGTACTCG
>NW_006973737.1:0-763 GCF_000164805.1 Carlito syrichta | reverse complement strand
CTAGCTATCCAGCCAGCAAACCAGCTGCCTGAACTAGCTGACTTAAGTAGATAGCCATATCTCTAGCCAGCTGGATTAACTAGCTAGCCATCAAACTAGCCAGCAGGCTAAGCAACTCTCCTAACTAGCTGAGTTAACTAGTTAGCCAACAGGCTAGCCAGCTGACCTAATTAGCTAGCTACCTACCAGCCAGGGGGCTAGACTGTTGACTTAAGTAACTGACGTTACAAGCTAGACAGCTGGCTTAATTAGCTGTTATAAAGAAGTAGCAAGCTGGGTAGCCAGCAGACTTATCTAGCTAGCTATCCTGCTAGGCAGCTGGCTAGCCAGCTGACTTAACTAACTGACTTAACTAGCTTGGCTGCTGACTTAACTAGCTGAATTAACTAGGTAGCCACCTACCTAGCCAGCTGATATAACTAGCTGATTTAACTAGGTAGCTACCAACTAGCTATCATATAGCTAGTTGACTTAACTAGCTGACTTAAGTAACAACCTTACTTACATATCTAGCTGACTTAACTAGCTAGCTTCCTAGCTAGCCAACTGAGTTAATTAGCTGAAATATCTAGCGAGCCAGATGGCTGCCCATCTGTTTTAACTTGCGAGCCAGATACCTTGGCAACTGACATAGCGTGCTGACTTAACTAGCTACCCAGCTGGCTAGCCAGCTCAGTAAACTAGCTGACGTAACTAGCTGGTGAGCTGAAGAGCCAGCTGACTTAATTGCCTAGATACCTAACTAGCCAGCAGCCTAGCCAGT
>NW_006973736.1:0-719 GCF_000164805.1 Carlito syrichta | reverse complement strand
TAAGACAGAAGGAAAAATTGAATGTTATTTCTCTCATTTACAATAAGAGAAAGCAAAGAATAATGGAAAACCAAAAAAGAAACAAAGAGTAAGAACAAGCTGGGCTTGGTGGCTCAGCCTGTAATCCCATGCTTTGGGAGGCTGAGGTGAGTGGATTGCCTGAGCCCACAGGTTTGAGACCCACCTGGGCAGCGAGACCTCATCTCTACAATAAATCAAAAAATCAGCCAGGCGTGGTAGCGCATGCCTGTAATTCTGGCTATTCAGAAGGCTGAGGCAGAAGGATTGCTGGAACCCAGCAGGTCAAGGTTGTGGTAGCTAGGAGCGGCCACTGCACTCTGGTCTGGGTGAGAGAGTGAAACTCCAACTCAAACAAAACAAAACAAAACAAAAACAAAGAGTAACAACAGCAAATAAGAAATACTAATAAGTTTTGTAGGTATTTATCCAAATATATCAATAATCACTTTAAATGTCAATGACCTAAATACACTAATTAAAACACAGAGACTTACTGTCAGAGTGGATAAGCAAACAAATAAAACCTAACTGTATTTTGTATATAAGAAATGCACTTTAAATATCAAGACACAGATTAAAGGTATAGAGATATAGAGTGATGACATGCTAACATTGATCAAAATCAAGCTAGAATAGCCATATCAATTTTAGACAAAGTGTATTGAGAAAATTATCAGGGATAAAAAAGGGTATTACAG
>NW_006973735.1:0-1010 GCF_000164805.1 Carlito syrichta | reverse complement strand
CTTGGAAAGATAAGCTACAGAAGGGTGTATTGCAAACCTTGGAAGGGATCCTACAGAACACTTGTTACAATATATTTTTCTGGTTCTTTAAATTGATTTTTTTTGGGTTACATCCAAGGTACAAGCTATATTATTGTTGCTCTTGTTGATTTCTCTGTTTTGTCAATTTGGTGATTTCTTGTTTCTCACTGGTGTGGTTGTTTTTGATAATTTCTTTCTAAGCCAATTTTTTTGTTAGATCCAAAGTTCCAGTTGTATTATCTTTGCTATGGTGGATTCCCCTGTTCTGTCATTTTCTTATTGTGTTTTATTTATTTATTTTGTTTGTATATATTGGTGTGGTTTCTTTTGAGAGTTTGTCTGTAATTGATTTTTGTTTGATCAAAAGTTCAGTTTGTATTGTCGTTACTATGGAATTTGCTCTGTTTTTTCATTTTCATATCATGTTTTATGTTTTGTTTTGTTTCTATAAGTTAGCATGGTTGCTGTATTTTTTAGGAAATTTACAGGAAAATCGCTTGTCTATTATCTCAAAGGTCAGATTGTATTAACATTGCTGTGGTGGTTTCCTCTGTTTTACTTTTTTGCCATGATTTTTAGGTTTTTTGTTTGCTTATTCTCATTGGTGTGATTACTTTTGAGAGTTCCTCTCTAACTCATTTTTTTGTTGTTAGATCCATAGGCCAAGATGTAGAATTGATGCCATTACTTTTCTGTTTTGAACTTCCTTTTTGATATAATTGTCTTACAGAGTTTCTCTCTGTGCAGCACAGCATGCAACACAGTGGCTTAATTATAGTTTATTGCATCTCTCCCCACTCCTGAGCTCAAGGTATCCTCTTTCCTCAGTCTCATTAAAACCTAAGAAAGCAGGAGTAAAAAGACTACTCCTAGGATTTTAAAATTTTAATTTTGTTTTAATAATTTATTTTGTTTTAGACACTTTAATATCTTTTTCACAATGATGCTTTCCAAGGATTCACTTATTTTTTCTTTTTCAGATTAGCAAG
>NW_006973734.1:0-633 GCF_000164805.1 Carlito syrichta | reverse complement strand
AATGCTAAGTGGGCCTCCATAGCCAGCTCCCAACAAATAATAAACGACTTAAGCAAAAACCATCAGTGGGTGCTAAAATGTATTGAGTAAAGGTGATTAGGTAAAAAACACACAATTTTGTGGGAATCTCCCACATATTACTTTATAATTAATTAAGAAACAGAAACTTTACAATGGATAAATCTTGTGAACACCACTTTATCCAAGGATCAAAGCCAACATCACCAGTAAATGAGACAAACTTGTGAAAGATAAAACTTATACACATAACATAACCTAAATCTAATCATGAAGAAACATCACAGAACCCAATTTGAGATAACTTTTATGATATAACTGCCCTCCTTTTTTTAAAAAAAAAACATCATTATCATGAAATATAAAAGAGACTGCTCCAAATTAAAGAAAATAAAATTACATGAAAACTAAATGTAATAAAATATATGATGCTAGATTGATTCTCAAATCAGAAAAGTAAGTTTCTACAAAAAATATTATTAGGACAATTGTTTGTCAAAATTTATGAAATGCAAATGTAAATTTCCAGGACCAATTTGCACCACTGTATCAGAAATTGCGTAGAGAGGGACAGCCAGCAATCTTTGTTTTTAACAAATTCTACAGTTGACTCTG
>NW_006973733.1:0-7271 GCF_000164805.1 Carlito syrichta | reverse complement strand
AATCTCCTGTTATTTTTGTGTATATATATTGGGCCCCAAATTCTCTTTTTTCTGTGTGTCTGATTTTAAATGCTTGATGATTAAAAGTATCAGATTAAATGGATACTTTGTTGCAGAGTACAGCATTATGTCTTAGGTAGAGAAAATGTTAGGGGATTCAATGGAAATACTCTTTTAAAAATATAAAGTGGGTTAAAACATAAAGGGAATGTGATTTCATATTTCCTTCAAATACATAAGGGAAACTTTAAGGATTGCACAACTGTAACATTTAATCAAAATTAACAAGCAGAAAATACAGAGTGCCCCAAGAAAATGTACACAAATTTGAAGAATGGAAAAAGCTGTATTAAACTAAGATACTGTTTTATTTTCTAAAATTTTTAAGATTTATTATGCATTCTGCCTTCTGAATAGCAATTAGGTACACGGAATCTGAAGGTTCAGTTATCTAAGAATGATATAGATCGGGAATCTCAACAAGTTTCAATATAGGCAGAATAAAACATTCAGAATGTATGTAAGAAACACTGTTCTTGTCAAATTTGAAGGCAGAATTATACCATGTATTCTAACGTATTAAAAGGAAAAAGAGTTATCATTGGAGTATTATACACTTCTTAAAAAAATCAATCCCTTCATAATGAACATTTCTAGGCCAAACACTGAATTGCAACCATATTTAAAGTAAAAAAAAAAAATAGAACAACATAATAAAGTCACTTGCATATTTTACACCTTTCATTTATTTATTTATTTTTATTTTAATTTGTTAAAAAATGTGGGGTACAATTCAGAGTTAGATTTACAAACACTGATTATGAAGGGTACCTGGTTGGTTCGGTATGCCTCTTTCTTCCTTAGCAGTATCCCTCCACTGCAAACCTCACCCCTCCCCATATAATGTTTTCCACTTGTGCCAATCACTTTCTTATAGCACTATAAATGATCAAGTGCAGCTCATGAGTGAGAACATACGGAAATTTATTTTTGTTTCTGTGATTAATCACTGAAAATGACCTACCACAAATCCATCAAACTTTCTGCAAAACCCTTATTTCTGTCCTTTTTAATGGTGGAATAATATTCCACTGTTTTTATACCACATTTATTTTATCAATTCCAGCTTTGATGGCAACACGGTTGTTACCATGTTTTATTGCAATTGTGATTCGAGCTGAAAAAACATACTGGTGCAGTTATCTTTTTAGTAAAATGATTTGAGTGCCTCCAGGTATATTCTCTACAGCGGAATTACTGAGTCACATGGTAGGTCAGTATCCTGTCCCTTTTCAAATCACCACACTGTTTTCCAAAGATGTTGCTCTTCCTTTCAGTCCACATGCAGTGTAGAAGAATGTATTTTTTCCCAAAATCTTACCTACATCCATTATTATTTGTTTTATTAATGATGGCCAGTCTTACAGGGGGTTTCTGGTATTTCAAAGTGGTTTCATTTGCATGTCTTTGATGATGAATGAGGCTGAGCAATTTTCATGTGTCTGCTGGCTGCCCCTATCTCTTCTTATGAACAGTATCCAATCACATATTTTGCACACTTTTCAAAGGGAATGTTAGTCTAATTTTTCTGAGTGTTTGAGCTACTTGTAGATCCTAGATGTTATGCCTTTTTACAGATATATAGGTGGAGAATCGTTTTTCCAATTCTGCCTGATGTATCCCTGCTCTTCCTATGGTTTCTTCTGTTTTGCAGAAGTATATTAATTTGATGAGATCCCACTTGTCTATCTTACTTTTTAAGTGTTGAATATTTAGGGTTCTGAAGAGGAATTATCTTCAGGTTCCAGGTTCCCTAATGGTGTTCTTGCAATTTCTAAGATTATTATAATTTGGTGTTTTATGGTTAGGTCTTTGATCCATTTAGAGGTAATGTGTATGGTGTTAGATAGGGGTCCTCTTTCAATCTGGTGCATGTTGTCAGCCTTTTCCCCGAACCATTTCCTGAATATAATCTCCATTAACCATTGGGTCTTTGAGGATTTTGCAAAGATGAGTTGGCTGAGAATTTGATGATTTCATTCCCTCTCCTGATGCATTGGCCTATGGACTTATACTTGTACCAATAGCAGGCTGTGTTGATTATTGTAAACATATAGTAAAGTTTAAATTCTAGAACAGTGATAACTCCTGCTTTGTTTCTTTTGATAAGTTTCTTTTGGCTATTCTTGATTGTTTATGGTTTCATATGAAATCTTTTTTTTTTTGTTGAGTTGTAGTCTCACTCTTTCACCTGACTGGAGTGCATTGGATGCTCCCGGCCACTGTAACCTCGACCTGCTGGGATCCAGTGATCCTTCCACTTCAGCATTCCAAGTAGCCTGAATGACAGGCATTCGCTACCACGCTCTGCCGATTTTTTGATTTATTGTAGAGAAGAGGTCTCGCTGCCCAGGCAAGTCTCGAACCCGCAGGCTCAGGCAAACTACTCACCTCAGCCTCCCAAAAGCGCGGGATTACAGGCTGTGCCACCGAGGCCGGCTTATATGAGTTCTTTATTGAAATTTCCATGTCCGAGAAGAATGATGTTAAACTTAATGGTTATTTCATTGAATCTGTAGATTGACCAAAAAGCTAATTTTTACATTAAAGAGGTAAGCAAAGACAGGGAAACAAGCATGTCAAATTGTCATTAATGACATCAGCCTCAGAACTTTGGCATCATAATGGGAGTGACCTTGACTACTGAGCAATCCTTAGGCTTCAAGGACTTGTGTACAGTGCTCTGCCAAATGCGGTAGATATAGTGGATTTCATTCCCAAGAAGTGAATAAAACCATGTGTTCACACGTATCAAATAACTTCTCCAGGGATAAGTGACCATTCAAGAATCCACTAAACGAGGTTGTCTTTTTCTTTTTTTTGTAAAGCAGAATTTATTGAGAGGACAGAGAAACTCCCATACTGGGAGGAGACCTGAGTGTGTTGCCCACGAGGTAGTGTTTTATTATCAGGGTCACCGATCCGTTGGAGCTTTGTTATAGCACAAAAACATACTAACCCTGAATTATAACCATTTTAAAATTAAAAAAATAAAAGAATAAGCAAATAAGTTAGTTGCATGCTTCACAACTTCGATTTATTTATGTATTTATTTTAATTTTTAAAAATTTGTAGTACAATTCAGATTTAGATATACAATCATTGATTATACAGGGCAACTTGTTGATGAAGTGTGCCCCTCACTTCCTTAGCCATTACCCTCCACTGCCAATCTCACCCCTCCCCATAAATAGTTTTCCACTACTGCCAATCACTTTCTTACAGCTCTATAAGTGATCAAATTCAGCTCATGAGTGAGAACATATGGAACTCTGCTCTTTGTTTCTGTGATAAATCACTGAAAATGTCCTACCTCATATCCATCAAATGTTCTGCAAAATCCTTCTATCTGTCCTTTTTTATGGCTGCATAATATTCCACTGTGTATTCACTACATTTATTTTATCCATTCCAGCTTTGATGGGCAACATGGTTTGCACCATGTTTTTTGCAATTGTGATTAGAGCTGCAAAAAACATACTTGTGCAGGTATCTTTTCAGCCAAATGATTTGAGTTCCTTCAGGTATATTCTCTACAGGTGAAATAATGACTCACATGGTTGGTCAATATCTTGTCCCTTCAGAAACCACCACATTGTTTTCCAAAGATGTTGCTCTACTTTGCAGTGTAGGAGAAATTTTTTCCCCAAATCCTTACCAGCCTCTCTTATTGTTTGTTTTATTAATGATGGCCACTCTTACAGGGGGTATGTGGTATTTCAAAGTGGTCTCATTTCCATTTTTTTGATGATGAGTGAGGCTGAGGAATTTTCATGTGTCTGCTGGCTGCCCTTGTCTCTTCTTAGGAAAATGTCCAATCACGTTTCTTGCACACTTTCTAAAGGGAATGTTTGCTGGTTTTTCTGAGTGTTTGCGTTTCTTGTACATCCTAGATGTTATGCTTTTTTACAGATATATAATTTCAGAATCGTTTTACCCATTCTGTAGCGTGTTTCCCTGCCCTTCTGAAGTTTTCTTTTGTTCTGCAGAGGTATATTAATTTGATGAGATCCCACTTTTCTAACTTACTTCTTACGGCATGGGTATTTAGGTTTCTGAAGAGGAATTAGTTTCCAGTTCCATGGGTTTTCTAAGATTATTTTAATTTGGTTTTTGAAGATTAGGACTTTGATCCATTTATATTTAATGTGTTTGGTGACAGTTTGGTGTCCCATGTGTTAAGCCTTATCCCAGAACCATTTTCAGAATATGTTCTCCCTTATCCATTGGGTCTTGGAGGTATTTTCAAAGATGAGTTGGTTGAGATTTTGAGGATTTCATTCTCTCTCCTGATCCATTGGCCAATGGACCAATTCTTGTACCAATACCAGATCTTGTTGATTACTTTAAACATATAGTAAAGTTTGAAGTCTGGAACTGCGATAGCTCCTGCTTTGTTTCTTTTTATACGATTATTTTGGCTATTCATGATAGTTTATGGTTTCATGTGAATTCTTTATTGTAATTTCCAGGACTGAGAATAATGATGTCAAATTATTGGTTATTTCATTGAATCTTTAGGTTGATTAAAATGCTAATTTTTATATTAAAATAGGTAAGTATGTCAACTTTTCATTCATGACATCACCCTCAGAACTTTGACATCATAATGGGAAGGACTTTGTCTACTGAGCAATCCTTAGGCTTCAAGCACTTGTGTACAGTGCTCTGCCAAATGCGGTAGACATGGTGGATTTCATCCCCAATAAGTGAAGAGAACCATGAGTTCACACCTATTCAAAAATTTCTCCAGGGATAAGTGACCATTCAAAAATCCTATAGACGAGGTTGTCGTTTTTTGTTTTTTTTTTTTAAGCACTGTTTATTGAGAGGACCCAGAGACTCCCAAACTGGGAGGGGACCTGAGGTGTTTGCCCAACAGTTGGCTTTTGTTATTATGGTCACGGTGTCCTGTTGAGGCTTTGTTGTAACACAACCAAATAATATTTTTAGCACTTTCTTTAGTTTAGAAACTTTTGCATGTTTTTAGAATTGTGTAACAGACTTTGAGCCATTTTTCCTACAGGATTTCAACATTGCTATTGCTAAGATCATAATGAATTTTCCAGAATTTTCAATTATCTACATTTTTATACTTATGCAGAGCCCAAATAATTACTGTTCTGTAAATCTCCATCTTATTTTGGATAATATATATTCTGCCCCATATTCTCTTTTTTCTGTGTGACACATTGTAAATGCTTGGTGATCAAAAGTATCAGATTAATAAGATACTTTGTTGCAGAGAAGATCATTATGTCTTAGGTAGAGAAAATACTAGTGGATTCAATGTAAATACTCTTTTAACAATAAAAATTGGGTTAAAAAATAAAGGGAATGTGATTTTATATTACCTTCAAATATATAAGGGAAACTTTTATCTAAGTATTGCACATCTGTAACATTTAATAAAAATTAACAAGCAGAAAATACAGAGGGGAACAAGAAAATGTACACAAATTTTAAGAATGGAAAAAGCTGTATTAAATTACAATACTGTTTTATTGTCTAAATTTTTAAAGATTTATTATGAATTCTGCCTTCTGAATAGCACTTAGGTACACTGAATCTCAGTGTTCATTATTCTAAGAATGATATAAACCTGGAATCTCAACAAGTTTCAATTTAGGCAGAATGAAACATTCAGAATTTATGTGAGAATCACGGTAGTTGTCAATATTGAAGGCATAATTACACTATGCATTCCAATGTATTAAAAGAAAAAGGAGTTATCATTGAGTATTATCAATTCGTAAAAAATCAATCCCTGTATAATGAACATTTCTAGGCCCAACCCTGAATTGTAGCCATACTTAAATTTAAAAAAACAAAAAATAGAATAAACAAAGTCAGGTGCATGTTTTACAGCTTCATATAATTATTTATTTAATTATTTATTTTAATCATTAAATAATGTGGGTACAATTCAGATTTAGATATACAGACATTGGTTATGCTGGGTCCCTGGATAATAAGGTATGCCCCTCTCTTCCTTACCAGTATCCCTCCACTGCCAATGTCACCCCTATCCCTAAACAGTTTTCCACTACTGCCAATCACTTTCTTACAGCACTATAAGTGATGAAGTTCAGCTCATGAATGAGAACATATGGAACTCTGTTCTTTGTTTCTGTAATAAATCACGGAAAATGACCTATATCATATCCATCAAACGTTGTGCAAAATCCTTATATCTGTCCTTTTTTATGGCTCCATAATATTCCACTGTGTATATACCACATT
The DNA here is from genome assembly GCF_000164805.1 of Carlito syrichta. Taxonomy (NCBI): domain Eukaryota; kingdom Metazoa; phylum Chordata; class Mammalia; order Primates; family Tarsiidae; genus Carlito; species Carlito syrichta. The sequence continues at coordinate 968 of NW_006973733.1, read as the reverse complement.
TATTTTTTTTCCATTCCAGGTTTGTTCGGCAACATGGTTCATACCATGTTTATTGCAAAAAACATATTCACTCAGCTATCTTTTGGGTAAAATGATTTGACTTCCTCCAGGTACATTCTCAACAGGGGAATTATTGAATCACATGGTAGGTCAAAATCTTGTCTCTATAAAAACCACCACACTGTTTTCCAAAGATATTGCTGTACATTTCAGTCCACATGCAGTGTAGAAGCATTTATTTCTTCCCAAATCCTGACCTGCATCTGTTACTGTTTGTTTTATCAATAATGGTCAGTCTTACAGGGGGTATGTGATATTTCAAAGTGGTTTCATTTGCATTTCTTTGATGATGAGTGAGGTTGAGCAATTTTCATGTGTCTGCTGGCTACCCATATCTCTTCTTATGAAAAATGTCCAATCTGGTATTTTGCACACTTTTCAAAGGGAATGTTTACCTGATATTTCTGATTGTTTGAGTTTTTTTGTAAATCCTAGATGTTATGCCTTTTTGCAGATATATAGGTGGATAATCGTTTTTCTCATTCTGTTGGCTTTACCCCTGCTCTTCTGATGGTTACTTTTGCAGAAATGTATTAATTTGATGAGATCCCACTTGTCGAACTTACATTTTAAGGCATGGGTATTCAGGGCTCTGAAGTGGAATTAGTTTTTGGTTCCAGTTTCCCTAATGGTATCTCTTGCCTTTTCTAAGATTATTATAATTTGGTGTTTTACGTTTAGGTCTTTGATCCATTTAGAGTTAATGTGCATGGTGATAGATACAGGTCTTTTTTCAATCTTGTGCATATTGTCAGCCTTTTCCCAGCACCATTTACTGAATATGTTCTCCACGACACAGTGTATCTTGGAGGCTTTTTCAAAGATGAGTTGGTTGAGAATTTGAGGACTTCATTCTCTGTCCTGATCCATTGGCCTATGGATCTATTCTTGAACACATACCAGCCTGT
>NW_006973732.1:0-729 GCF_000164805.1 Carlito syrichta | reverse complement strand
TTATTGGTACATATTTACATATATACATTTATATCTATATAGATAGAGATACACATGTATGTCATTTGCTCCTCATTAGATTGTAAGACAGAATAGTGTAGGGACTACTAATATTATCTATTCCTCATTTGTACTGCGTGAGTTTAATTCATAGTTGTTTCATTTTTTAGCTGTGTGACTCTAGATAAATTCTTAAGTGGTTTTTTTTTCTTGCTTCTCTTTCTTAAGTTGAATATAATAACCTAAGTTTTTGATACTTTTTCAAAAGTGTTCGTAGATATTTTTTCAAGTGTTTCTGAAGATAAAATTTATGAAATGTACATAGAAATTAAAATAACATTAGCATCATGGTATTAATGTTAGCACTTATAATTATCAAATGTTATATTTGTTGAACAATGAAATTAAAGAAAATAAAAGTTGATTTCAAAATTAAAATAATTTTTCAGAAATAAAGTACTTTTCTCAGATACTTCACATGTGTTTCCTACATGTTATATATAAAAATAATGCTTATATTTAAAATGTAGAAACTGTCAATAAATTGACTGGACTGTGAAAAGAACAGAATAACAGTGCTGCCAAAAAATATATACAAGTTAGGTTAAAATAGAATAAAGTAGAGCAGATGTTATGGCTTTATAGTTTTATGTGTCAGGTGAATTCTGAATCTATAGCTTACAAAAGTAATATCAGCTATGAAAAATATAATATTTGCCTGAGTTAAGC
>NW_006973731.1:0-776 GCF_000164805.1 Carlito syrichta | reverse complement strand
GGGGTTTATAATGTCTCTACACTTGCCACAGCTAGGTGACATTCCAATGGATGGGTGACATTCAAATGGATAGGTGACATTCAATGAATGGGTGTTCATCAAGTACGGCATCTGGCAGATTATCAGCTTCATCTATGGAGAGCTCTCGCAGCCCTTCAACCAGTCAGCCTGTCTAGATCTGTTGGACAAAATCAGTCATACGTTATTACAGCATACTTGCAATCTCCTTGTATATTTCTTATTTGGAATGAATATCAAACTGTTAAAATTGTTTGTCATGCTAATGTTTATAAGGTATCTTGTACTGAATGCATTTTAATAATTGTTTAACCAATGCCTTTTATGAGGGATTTGTCATTCTTAAACAACTCCACTATTTGATAGTCCCCATATCTTTGTCATCCCGTTGATATGCTGATTATGGTTTACAGATATTGTATGAGGTTCATGCTGTGTTAGAAAGACAAAAAAATTTAGCTACTTTAATTTTAGGAAATACAGCATTAATAAGCTATTGCTACTTCAGTAACAGTTTCAACTGTAGCTCTACCTAACAGTTTATGCAGCTATCTTTGCTGATCAGTAATCTTAGAATGTTTCTATTGCATTAGCTACTCAGGAGAGTATAGATCGAAAGTTAGAGAGTAAACTTAATGCTTTAGAGGAGACAGTTTTAGCAGTAGGACAAGAGATTGTAACTTTAAAGATAAAATTGGCTCTCTGATGTCACTCTGAGTTTAACTGGATTTGCCTCACTCCTTTGGAGGGGAATAAGT
>NW_006973730.1:2045-3154 GCF_000164805.1 Carlito syrichta | reverse complement strand
CAGCCAGATGGCTAGACAAGTGACTTAACGAGCTGACTTAACTAGCTAGCAAGCTGATTAGCCAGCTGACCAGACTAGCAGACTTAACTAGCTGACCAGCTGTCTAGCAAGGTGACTTTATTGCCTAGATAGCTAGGTAGCCAGTAACCTAGCCAGCTGACTTAACTAGCTGACTTAACAAATTAGCTAGCTGGCTGGCCAGCAGATTTAGCTAGCTAGATACCTAGCTAGACTGCTATATAGCCAGCTGACTTAACTAGTTGACATAATTAGAAAGACTGATAGCTAGCCAGCTGACTTAATTTGCTACCTACCTACATTTCCCGCTGGCTTGCCAGATGACTTAACTACCTCACTATCTAGCTAAACTGCTGGCCAGCGAACTGACTTAACTAGGTGACTTAAATTGCTATCCAGCTGGCTAACCAGCTGACTTAACTAGCTAGTTACCCAGCTAGGCAGCTGATTTGTCAGATGATTTAACTAACTGACTTAACTAGCTAGCCAGTTGACTTAACTAGCTGACCTTACTGGCTGGCCTGCTGAATTAACTAGCTTATTTAACAAGCTAGCCAGCTGGCTAGCCATCTGACTTAACTAGCTTTCTAACTAGCTGGCTAGTCAGCTGATTAACTAGCTAGCTGACTTAACTAGCTAGTCAGCTGAATAAACTACGTGACAACAAGCTACCAAACTGCCATAAGTAGCTTACTTATATCGCTACCTTCCTAGCTAGCCAGCTGACTTAACTAGCTAAAATAACCAGCTAGACAGATGGTGAGCAATCTGATTTAACTAGCTTTTTAACTAGCAAACCAGCTGGATAGCCAAGTGACTTAATGTGCTGACTTAACTAGCTAGTCTGCCTGTTGCCAGGTTACTTAACTAGCTGACTTAACTTGCTTTCCATCTGGTTGCCAGCTGACTTAACTAGCTGACTTAACTTGCTAGGCAGCCGGCTGCTAGCTGACTTAACTAGCTGACTTAACCAGCTAGTCAGATGGCTAGGCAGTTGATTTAACTAGCTGGCTACCTATCTAGCCACCTGGCTAGCAAGCTCACTTAAATAGCTGGCTTAAGTTAGCAAGCTGGCTTGCCACCTCACTTAA
>NW_006973730.1:0-1034 GCF_000164805.1 Carlito syrichta | reverse complement strand
TTAACACATGGCTGACTACAAGGCTGACTTGTTAGCTGGCTTAGCATGTTCGCTGCTTAGACAGCCGACTAGTTAACTGGGTCAAATTGGTGACTGATTATTTGGCTCACTAGTTAGCTCAGTTAACTAGTTGGCATGCTGGTTTGCTGAACTAACAATTCGACAGACTGGTTGACCAACTGTTTAGCTGGCGTAACTAGTAAGCTTACTAGTCAGCTGAGCTATCTTAACAGCTGACAAGTTGGCCGACTAGCCATCAGATTGGTTAGCTAACTCAACTAGTTGGTTGGCTAGTAGGTTGACCAGTTAGTTGACTTAACTATTTGGCCTGTGTGTGAGCCGACAGGTGAGCTGACTTAACAAGTCAGTCATTGAGTAAGCCAAACTGTCAGCTGACTTAACTAGTCGACCAGTGAGTAAGCCGACTTGTCTGCTGACTTAACTAGTCGACCGTTGAGTAAGCCGACTTGTCTGCTGATTTAATTAGTCAGCCAGTGAGTGAGCCAAACTGTCAGCTGACTTAACTAATCGGCCGGTGAGTGAGTTGACTTTTCAGCTGAATTTAGTCAGCTGGCAATTGAACCAACAGCTCAGAAGACTTAACTAGTCGACTGAAGATTGAGCCTACTGGTAAGCCTAATTAACTAGTCAGCCTGTCAGTGAGCTGATGGGTGAGCTGCCTTAAGTAGTCGACTGGTGAGTGAGACAACAAGTGATCTGACTTAACTAGTCAGCTGTTAAGGAAGTCAACAAGTTAGCTGACCTGTTGGCCTGCAAGCGAGCTAACAAGTTAGATGACCTGTTGGCTGGCAAGCGAACCGATTAGTTTGCAGACAAGTTGGCAGACGAGTGAGCTGACTAGTTAGATGACCTGATGGAAAGCAAGCGATTCCACTAGTTAGCTGAACAGCTAGCTGAGTTGCTAGTCGACTAGTTAGATAAACAATTAGCTGATTTGCTATCTGACTTAACTAGCTAGCCGATTAGCTAGCTGCCTATCAAGTTGGCATAACTTGCTACCAAAGAAGCTATCG
>NW_006973729.1:0-780 GCF_000164805.1 Carlito syrichta | reverse complement strand
AGGGGGTATGTGGTATTTCAAAGTGGTCTCATTTGCATTTCTTTGGTAATGAGTGAGACTGAGCAATTTTCACGTGTCTGCTGGCTGCCCATATCTCTTCTATGAAAAGTGTCCCAATCACGTATTTTGCACACTTTTCAAAGGGAATGTTGGTCTGATTATTCTGAGTGTTTGAGTTTCTTGTAGATCCTAGATGTTATGCTTTTTTTTTGCAGATATATAGTTGGAGAATCCTTTTTCCCATTCTGTTGGCTGTATCTCTGCTCTTCTAATGGTGTCTTATGTTTTGCAGTAGGATATTAATTTGATGAGATCTCACTTGTCTAACTTACTTTTTACGGCATGGATATTTAGTGTTCTGAAGACGAATTAGTTTCTGGTTCCAGTTTCCATAATGGTGTCTCCTGTGTTTTCTAAGATTATTATAATGTGGTGTTTTACGTTTAGGTCATTGATCCATTTAGATTTAATTTGTATGGTGATAGTTAGGGATCCTGTTTCAAACTTGTGCATGTGTTCAGTCATTTCCCAGCACCTATAATGAATATGTACTCCATTACCCAGTGGATACTCGAGGTTTTCTCCAAGATGAGTTGGTTGAGAATTTGAGTATTTCATTCTCTGTCCTGATCCATTGGCCTATGTACCTATTCTTGTAACAATGCCAGGCTGTGTTGATTACTGAAAACATATAGTAAAGTTTGAAGTCAGGAACAGTGATAGTTCCTGCTTTGTTTCTATTCCTAAGATTCTTTTGGCTTTTCTTGATTGTTTATGGTT
>NW_006973728.1:0-732 GCF_000164805.1 Carlito syrichta | reverse complement strand
TAATTTAGCTACTAAGATAGCTGGCTTGCCAACTGGCTACATAGGTAGCTAGCTACTTAAGTCAGCTAGATAGATACCTGACTAGCTAGTGATGTCAGCGTGTTATTTCAGCAGTCTAGCCTATTGGCTACCTGGTTAAGTCAGCTAGTTTAGTCAGCTATCTAGGCAGCTGGCTATGTAGGAAGCTAGCTAGGTATGTCAGCTTGCTAGCCAGTATGCTAGCTGTTCAAGTCAGCTAGTTGTCAGCTGGCTAGCCTGCTGCATAGGTAGGCAGCTAGCTAGTTAACTGAGCTGGCTAGCCAGCTTGCTAGCTTAAGTCAGCTATGTAAGCCAGTTGGCTAGCCAGCTGGCTAGATAAGTAGTCAGATAGTTAGGTCAGCTGGCTAGCCAGCTGACTACCTGTTTAAGTCAGCTAGTTAAGTCAGCTGGCAACCACCTGGCTAGCTATTTAAGTCAACTCATTAAGTCAGTTGTATATCCAGATGGTTAGTGAGTTAAAAAGCTTAAGTCAGATAGCAATCCATCTGGCGAGCTAGTTATTTCAGCTAGTTAAATTAACTGGCTAGCTAGGTAGCTAGATATATGTCAGCAAGTTATGTCAGCTAGCTAGCTAGTAAAGTCAGCTAGTTAAGTCAGCTGGCTAGCTAGATAGCCAGCTATGTAGCTACTTAGTTGACCCAGCTAGTTAATCAAGCTAGCTAGCTAGGTAGTTAGCTGGTTAAGTCAGCTAGT
>NW_006973727.1:0-792 GCF_000164805.1 Carlito syrichta | reverse complement strand
AATACGATGGATTACATGGTATAATTCTGCCTTCAAAACTGACAACTACAGTGTTTCTCACATAAATTAAGAATGTTTTTTTCTGACTAAATTGAAACTTGTTGAGATTCCAGATCTATATCATTCTTAGAAAACTGAGCCTTGAGATTCAGTGTACCTAAGTGCTATTCAGAAGGCAGAATGCAAAATAAATCTTAAAAATTTAAGAACATAGAACAGTATCATAATGTAATACAGCTTTTTCCATTCTTAAAATTTGTTTACATTTTCTTGCTGCACTCTGTATTTTCTGTTTGTTAATTCTGATTAAATACTACAGATGTGCAATCCTTAGAGAAGAGTTTCCCTTATATATTTGAAGGAAATATAAAATCACATTCCCTTTTTATTTTAACACAATGTCTATTTTTAAAAGTATATTTCCATTTAGTCCCCTAGTATTACTTCTAACAAAGCATAATGCTGTACTCTGCAACAAAGTATCCGATAAATCTGATACATTTAATCACCAAGCATTTACAAAGAGGCACACAGAAGAAAAGAGAATTTGGGGCCCAGTATGTATAAAGCAATATAAAGTGTAGATTAACAAAGTAGTAAGTATTTGGGCTCTGCATTAGTATAAAAATTTAGATAATTGAAAATTCTTTAAAATTGTTTATGATCTTAGCAAAAACAATGTTCAAATCCTCTAGGAAAAACTGCTCAAAGGAAGTTACGCAGTAGTAAAATATTCAAAAGATTGTAAGCTAAAGAAAGTGCTAAAATATTATTTGGTTGTGCTACAAACAA
>NW_006973726.1:0-761 GCF_000164805.1 Carlito syrichta | reverse complement strand
TAAAACTATCTACCATAAACAATGACTGACTATTTTACTTGGTAGTCCTCAGCTGGCAGAATATGTCCAGTAAATCAGACCATGTTAAAGAATACACTCATTGTAAAAAAGAAAATGACAAAGGAAGGAATAAATAAGTAGAGAAAAGTTAGCTGTGGCTGGAGAGGAGTTGGGAATGGGGAGAAGGAAGGTCAGCAGATCAAAGAGGATGGAACACTCCAGAAAGTAGAAGGACTTATTGTACTAACCTGAGGATGCTGAGAAGATGAATGAAATGTGTACAATGTGCTTTGAACTCCCTGCTCAGGAAAGCAGATGCCAAGTAAAATGAAATTCTATTCATTGTGTTTCTTACCAGGCATACAAAAAGACCACTTAGTCATTTCAATCATTGAACAATGCTCTATTATAAAAATGAAGCTATATCTGCCATCACCCAAATTATTTGTATATATAGCAAAGCTATTTAAACCAATGGATATAATTTTAAGAGGGATTATTATATTAATTATTCCACACCTATGAGTGGCAGTGGAATACTGAATGAAGACAGTTAACTGCTTGAATTCCAAGGCATAGAAGAATAATAAAGAATGAAATGTTATTGTTATTATTATTATTATTATTTTTTTTGAGTTGGAGTCTCACTCTGTCTCCCAGACTGGAGTGCATTGGCCGCTCCTGGCCACCGCCGCCTCGACCTGTTGGGCTTCGGCGATCCTTCTGCCTCAGTCTTCCAAGCAGCTGGAACTACAGGCACG
>NW_006973725.1:2695-4122 GCF_000164805.1 Carlito syrichta | reverse complement strand
AACCCAGGGAGGCACTAGCGGCAGGTACTGGTATTTTACATATGCCCGGGGCATGACAGAGATAAAAACTGTAACAATCCCACTCAGTATTATTGCCCCAACTGGTCCTGTGTCACCACAGGTTTCATAAATTGGAGCCCTGCCAAGCCCAACGACTTAATACAGGTATAGAGGGCAGGTAGCCCCAACTTTCATAAACGATGCAACCCTACCCGAGGTGAACAATGTAACCCCATAACAATAAGCTTCACCAAAGAAGGCAGGAATGCTCGAGGATGGGAGATGGGAAAAGTGTGGGGACTCAGAATATACAGAATATACGGCAGGGGATCCCGGAGCTACTTTTATGATAAAATTAATATTTCAGAGCCCCCACGTGGCTATAGGACCTAACCCCGTACTTGTCCAGAGCCCTAAACCGCTGCCACCACGCATTAGTCCGAGTCCCATAGAGGCTATGGCAAACTCATCTAGACAGGCAAACTCCATGAATCGGTCTGGCCTAAAACTCATACACGGACCCCCCATGTATCTACTATGGAACTTACTTACCCAAGCTTATATGTTCCTGAATACCACAAGGCCAGAATTTACCCAGTCTTGTTGGTTATGTTATAACGTCCAGCCCCCATATTATGAAGGAATTGCAGTAATGGGGAATCATACAACTGAGCATAATTCCAGTTCTTGTAGGTGGCAGCCGGCAACTCAGGGGCTCACTCTCCAATCGGTAATGGGCCAGGGACTATGTATAGGCCGCCCCCCACCAGAATTTCAGTCCCTATGCAATGCTACGCTGCTTGTAACCAGCTCAGACTATTACCTGCTCCCTGGAGACGGCTGGTGGGCCTGTACCACAGGTTTAACTCCTTGCTTCCATGGACAGGTCCTAAGCCAAACCAAGGGGGGCTTTTGTGTGTTAGTCCAACTGCTCCCTAAAATCCTCTACCACACTGATGAAGACATACTCTACTGGTATAGCAACAGTACCCACCAGAGAAAGAGGAGGGAACCAGTCACCGCCATTACCCTGGCAGTCCTCTTTGGACTCCGACTGGCAGGAACAGGGACAGGTATAGCCTCTCTAGCAGCGCAGAGTCACCAATATGATGGCCTCAGGGCTGCCATAGATCAAGACATTGAAAGAATCCATGGCCAAAGTCCACGAAGGCTTAGCCAAATGGAAATTAGAATGAGAACAGAGACAAGGATGGCTTCAAAGTTGGTTAAACTACTCACCTTGGTTAACCACACTATTGTCTGCTTTAATAGGCCCCGTGATCATACTCTTGTTGTTGCTAACCTTCGGTCCATGTATTATTAACAAACTAATAACTTTTGTAAAAACCAGAATAAATGCTGTGCACGTTATGGTCGTCAAACAACAATATCAACAGGTATCCCTAGACACTCAGCATGTTAAAGGA
>NW_006973725.1:0-1541 GCF_000164805.1 Carlito syrichta | reverse complement strand
TTTCTTATGTTAACACTTAAGTTTTGTTTCTGCATGTACTAGTCTTGTTGAAGGTTGTTAAAACAGGAATCAATGAAGTTTGTGAAAGGGTTTAGTCTTTTTGCCTCAGCATAACCATTAGAAAACATTCAGGCCAGGCTCAGTGGCTCAGCCTGTAATCCCATGCTTTGGGAGGACGAGGTCTGAGGCTGAGGGTTCGAGACCCACCTGGGCAACTTGGTGAGACCTCATCTCTACAATAAATCAAAAAATTTGCCGGGCGTGGTAGCGCACACCTGTAGTTCCAGCTACTTTGGAGGCTGAGGTGGAAGGATTGCTGGAGCCCAGTCAGTCAAGGCTATGGTGGCCAGGAGCGGCCACTGCACTCCTGTCTGGGTGACAGAGTGAGACTCCAACTCAAAAAAAAAAAAAAAGAAAGAAAACATCCATACATTCTAGTGCAGGACAAACAGCAGCCTATCTCATCCCCCTTGGCAAATCTCCTTCAGATGTAAGACCAGGACAGCCCAACAATTCATGGTTTAGCATAATAATCTCTAGTAAACTTTTGATTCCTTGTCAAGGCCAAAGTCATGAGTTTTTGAATTGCAAATATCTAACAAGTCTCTTGCAGAAAACGCCCCCCATCCCAGAGAGTTCACCTAATTAGCTCTTTGTGACCCACCTTGGCAGCAATCATGTTGTGGCAGGATACGGCAAATGGTCAAATATATTTCTTGTATGATTGAGTGAATAAACACAGAAACGTAGCTGGTTCAGGATCAGCAGTTGGCCTCATGGCAATCACTAGCCCAGGGCAGGAAAAGAGTTGATAGCAGTTAAAGGTATTTCCTTTTGAAAGGCAAGTTGCAACTTTAAAGACCCGCCAGGGCACCAGGCAGGTTTTGTTTGGGAAAGGCCAAATGGCCCAAAGACTAGCCATTTAATGGATATACAAAAAGAGTGGCTAATTCACAGACTTATCCAAAAGCCCCCCTTCTGAAGTTGACAGTTTACAAGCCTGCAGTTCCTGGAAACCATTTGTTCTTTGAAAAATCTGATTTTGCTGATTACAACCTTGTAAGAATACAAAGGAAATATGTAATCACTCAACACGACCCCTTTCCCTTACCTAAACGAGGGTATAAAACCCCACATCTCCTGTTCTGGGGTGCTCAAGCTTGATATTTGAATGCATGAAATTCTTGGACCCACTGTGCTAGCCAGCATAATAAAGTGCCACTTCCTATAATAGTCTCGGTGTCACGATCTCTCTATTTTTCCTACTACAATGTGACAAACCCATCCATCTGCCTGGCATCAGTACCTGCATTTGTCTGCCCCTTTGTGATGATGTGGAAGCAGACCACCACCCAATCACCTAATGATCTTCCCCCATCAAGGGGAATGGTTAAAAGGACTCAACCACAAGCAAACAGCAGCCATTGCCTTGCTAGACTCTGGGTAGCCATGTGCTCTTTGAGCTATGGCTGTCACCATGTTTCCAGGCTTTGGTGTCCTCCCCCACCTTGGAGAGGTAAAACTTCTTTACTTACTTTTAA
>NW_006973724.1:0-850 GCF_000164805.1 Carlito syrichta | reverse complement strand
GGGACAGTGACACTGAGGGTGCTGAATCAACTTGTAGGAGGACATGAAACTGCAAGGATAAAAATATTAGAGAAAAGATTAAAATGAGGGTCTAATTCCAAAGATTCATTTACACCTGCCTGGCCAGGAACCAATCAAGAAATGAAAGGGCATCAGGTACCCCTGAACACAGGGCACCTTCTGGGGATTGCAACCCTAGCATCCCTTCTTCCTGCAGGAGTTCCATAAGCATCTTACCCACCACAAGCAAGGTCTTGCTGAGCTCAGAATCAAAACTAGGTTTTTCCCTGAGTTCTAGGACTGGGTGAGTGGGTGGGACCTAGGGGCAGCACCAGTGCAGTGAGTGAAGAGGCCGAGAAGCAGAGGGGTCAAGGCCATGGTGGAGGTGCCCCTGATGCTTTTTAGCAGGGTCCAGACCAGACAGCTACCCTCCATGCCTCTGTTATCACCTGGGTGAATAGACTGCCTGGGATGCAGATCAGTCAAGTCATGGACTGGGCTGGAGCAGCTTTGTGGTTTCCAGAGAAGGGCTTAGCAATAGAAGTGAGGATCGGCAGACCCACCCTCTGCCCACGGGCATTTCTTCACCTACTGATCCCCTGGTATGGGCTCACACCTCAACCATAGATTGTATCCTGGCCTTGCTCCTGGGTTGACCTGGCCTCAGAATGCGGAGCTCAGAGGTGAGTCTGTATGCATCATGACTTTATTCTATAGGTGATAATACAAGGCTTCCACAGATGCAAGGTCCTCTTCCAGGTCACAGTTTCTAATCTAGATGGCCTAGTTCAGATTCCTATGCTGTACTGGAGAAATAGGGAGATTGTACAGTAGCCTGATGTCAGAGATA
>NW_006973723.1:0-636 GCF_000164805.1 Carlito syrichta | reverse complement strand
ATGATTTATGCTCCAGAACATGAGCCAGCTGATGGGAGTTATGCAAGATTGGCTGTCATGCAATGAAATTTGAGACATTTGTTAACCCCAGCTCAGACCCAGTGAATATTTCATTGGTTAACACTGAGAAAAAGTACATTTATTAACTATAGAGTGATAGTGTTGAGAGGCTGGGCAGATGGGGGGTGAGTCTGGAGACCTGCCTGGCACCCAGCAGGGGAACTGCGAGAAGCCTGAACAGGCAAGAGGAGGAATCACGCCACCCAGCCATCCGACTCTCTCCAGAGATTAAAGTCACATTACCAGGGCAGAGGAACTTGGGTGGGCTCCTCAAGTGCAGCCTCCACAGGACACAGTGTGGCTCACACTACAGGTGGCTGACAGGAGAAGAAGAAGAGTCACATTGCTCTGGTGAGGGAAGGAGATGAATAACAGGGCTGGGTTTGCTCTTGAAGCATTTGCTATGAAAAATGAAAAGCCATCCTGCCATTTGAACTCCAACCATCTTCAATCATGAGAGAGAAGAAGGAGAGTTTCTATTTTGGAGGAAAATGGGAAAGAAAGCATGAGTTAAAAGCCCAGATATGAAGGGAAGATGCTGCCCCTGTCTGTGTGCTTGACAGCCATGTGAGAACC
>NW_006973722.1:0-745 GCF_000164805.1 Carlito syrichta | reverse complement strand
TTTATAAATGTGAGTATCTTGTTCTGATAAGATGATGCCATGGTTACATAAGATGCTGACATTAGGGGACACTGGGTATAGGACATCCAGAAATTCCTTGAAGGACGTTATGTTAAGTCTAAGGTGACATCAATTAGCAAGACTGACATCACTTTAGAAGATTTTAGAGAAACCTTTAAAAGGAAAGCTAATCATTCTCCCCTAGCTGAATTTGCATCCAACGACTAAACAATTACACCTGAATTATATTGCCACTCTGGAAAGAACTGGGAATTCTTTGATCATGGAGTTAAAATGAGGGCATAATACTCCATCTACTGACACATTCATTTGTATGAACTATTCTAGGTCCTGACAGAGATCTGGTACAAGGATGAGGGAAGAGAGTGTTCTATCACCTACATATTTTTAAACCTGTCCATTTTGGTGTTACCCTACATTAAACATTTCACTACTGTTTTATAAAGACTTCAACTAGCAATACTTTTACTATTAGTAACACAGTAAAGCAGTAAAGAGAAAGAAGCATTTACAAAACCTGTGGGCCACCTTTGTTAAAGATGTCACTTGCCTTGGAAGCTCTGCCACAAACCCAGTACACAGGTGGAGTAGCAAGTGGTGGATTTCTTCTCCTAGCACCTCCCTTTGGCCAACAATGATCATTTCACAAAGCAATTATCTGGTGAGCTTATTTGGACAGGCTATAGCAAATCAAACCATTATGCAATCAAAGACATGATCAGGG
>NW_006973721.1:0-765 GCF_000164805.1 Carlito syrichta | reverse complement strand
GAGACTCAGTGGCTGGCCCACCTTTGTGATGGGTGCTCCAGTGACTGGCTTCCTCTAAAATGAGTGTCCCAGTAATTGACCGTGTTCTGTGTTGTGTGTCCAAGTGACTGTTCCCTTCGTTGATGGCTTTCACAGTGACTAGTTCTGTAGTGAGTGCCCCAGTGACCTGGCCTCCTTTGTGATTGCTGTCCCGTTACTACTCCTCCTCAATAATGGGTTCTTAGATGACTGTCTTATCTCTGTGTAGAGTGTTCAGTGATTTGCCCTAATCTGCGATGTGTTCCCCACTAACTGGCTTCCTCTGTGATGGGTGCCTCAATGACCAGACCTCCTCTGTAGTGGGTGACTAGGTATATGGCCTCATCTGGCTTCCTCTGTGATGGGTACCCCCGTGAATGCCCCTCCATTGAGATTGGCATTCCAGTGACTGTCCTTCTTCCCCAGTGAGTGGCCTTACTCTAGGGTTGGTTCTTCAGGAACTGGCCCTCCACTTAACGGGTGGCCCAGTTACTTTCCTTTCTCATTGTTGGTTGCCCCAATGACTGGCAACCTGCTGTGATGGGTGCTGTAGTGAGTACCCTCTTTGGTGATGGATGACATGGTGACTGACCCACTGCAAGAATGGGTGACCAGACAGGCTTGGTGGCTCAGCCTGTAATCCCATGCCTTTGGGAGGCTGAGGTGAGTGGATTGCCTGAGCCCGCGGGTTTGAGACCCACCTGGGCAGCGAGACCTCATCTCTACAATAAATAATAATTTAAAAAA
>NW_006973720.1:0-4920 GCF_000164805.1 Carlito syrichta | reverse complement strand
AATCCTCATATAAAGGTAACTGCACGGACTTGTCCTAAGAAAGAATAAGGAATCTGGGTGATACGTGTTCTCAATCCCCAAAAAACTACACGGTGTATTCCTAAGGTCTAAACAAGCATCAGTGTTTCGACGCATATATCTTGGAAAGGGAGTACTCATATACAGGCAACTGCACGTCTTTTGCTAAAAATAAGGAATCTGGGTTATACGAGTCCTCAGTCCTGAAAATCTGCAGGGCATCATGCTGACGGCGAAAGAAGAAGCAGGGATTCGAGGCATGAATTTGGGTAATAGCAGTCCTCATATACTGGAAACTACACGACCTCTTGCTAAGAAAAAAAAGAAATCTGTGTTCGACGGGTCCTCTATCAATAAAACGATAGGGCGTCTTACTAAGGGCTACACAAGAATCAGGGTTTGGAAACAGGAATCTTGGGAAAGAGAGTCCTCATATAGAGGACACTCCTCGGCCTCCAACCAAGGACGAATAAGAATCTTTGTTGTACGAGTCCTCAATCCAAAAAATTCCCAAGGTGTCTGCTATGGGACAAACAAGAAACAGGGCATCAAGCTCCCCAAATGTTTTGGAGCAATTTAGCATGCGGATATTATGAATCAGTCATTTCAGGACTCCAGCAACATTCTGGTCGTCTTGAAATTCTTAAACGTGTATCAGGCCCTCCAAGTCCGTTAGGTTTCTCGGAACAATTAAGGCCAGATTCCAGGACAAAAAGAATCTTCTTGCCATATGTGGATGTAACTCTGGTCTTAAGATGACCATGTATATCTTCCCTTTCCGTTTCTCTTTTTATTTTGAGAGGGGACAAGGGTTTTGCAATTGCCAAATGTTTAGTACGTATTTTTAAAGGTAACAGGAATCATGGATTTCACGTAACTAGAAATCTTCTGGACATCTGTCTTTTTGTATATAGAGTTTGGAATTCACAACAACAGGGAAGATCAGGGCTTCTTACTGAAACAAAATGGAAACCTGGTTCTGGGAGTTCTCATTAACTGGAATCTACAGGACATCTTGATTAGGTTTAATCAGCAACCTGGGCTTCTGGGTCCCTATATTTTTCAGAGCTACTTGCTCCGTGGATACGCCAAATCTGTCAATACAGATCCACAGAAACTTTTGGTACTCCTCTTAGTTGTAATCTGGGATCTGGCCCTACAAATCCTCTTGTGTCCTAGGAACATCTACCAACATAATCATGTTCCCCAGACGAAAGGCATATTGGTATAAAATCCCTCGATTCAGGTGATCTCACACTACTGAAAATTCTTGTGGGCAGGTAGGTCGGAATTGAGATGTTGGGTTTTGAAGAATCCACATTTTGAGGAGGTCTTGTGAAGGGGAAGCAAGAATCCTGGATTCCAGTTTCCAAAGAACTTATGGGAGTCTTTCTATTTATATCCAAACAACTGGAAATCTTGGTCACCAGGAACTGTCTCGGCATCCTGCAGAGTGAAGCAGGAAGCTGGGTAATGGGTGTCATTATATACAGGAAGCTACACATCATATTGCTAAGTAAGTATAAGGAATCTTGTTTACATCAGTCCTCAATCCCAAAAAAATACAGGCAGTCTTCCTAAGAGGTAAACACGAATCAGATTTTTGAAGTAGGAATCTGGGTAATGGGAGTCCTCACATACAGGAAACTTCACTGCCCATTGCTAAGTAAGAATAAGGAATCTGCGTTACTCAGGTACCAATCCCAAAAATTTTAAGGTCATCTTGCCATGGGCTAAACATGAATCATGGCGTTTTCGAGCATGAATCGGGAAAATAGAGTCCTTATTTACAGGCAACTAAATGACCTTTTGCTAAGAAAGAATAAGGAATCTGGGTTACAGGAGTTCTCAATCCCAAAAATCTACAGAGCACCTTGGAAATTTCTAAATAGAATCAGAGTTTTGAAGTAGGATGTATCAAATGAGGGTACTAATATACGGAAAATACACAGCCCCTTGCCATGGGTGAAAAAGAATCGGGGTCATAGCAGTCCTCAGTCCATAAAGTCAACAGGCTATCTCCTTTGGGCTAAACAAGAATCAGGGTTTAGAAACTAGAACATAGGTAATAGTAGTCCTCATATGCAGAATCTGCATGATCTCTAGCTAAGAAGAACTAAGAAACCTCTTTTACACAGTTCCTACGTCACAATATCTACATGACATCTTGCTCATGGCAAAACAAGAATCAGGTTTTCCAAACAGGATTCTGGGGAAAGGGAGTCCTCATATACAGGACTTTACACTGCCCTTGGTAAAGAAGAATAAGGTCTGTGATACACTAGTCCACAATCCGAAAAATTCTCAGGGCGTCTTGCTGCGGTATAAACAAGAATCAAGGCTTCGATCTCGTCTCTTGTTTCAGAGATATTTGGCTTGTGGGTATTACTAATCAGTCATTCAGGACTCCAGCAACATTCTGGACCTCTTGAGATTTGCAATCAGGTATCTGGTATTATAAATCCCTGTAGTTCCTCGCGACAATTAAGGCAGATTCCTCGGGAAAAAGTATCATATTGCCGTATTTGGATGTAACTTTGGTCTTAAGATGAAGTTGGTAATCCTTAAATTTCCCTTTGTACTTTATTTGTAGAAGGGCTAGGGTTTTGCAGTTGTAAATATTTAGTACAAATCATTAAAATGTAACCAGGATCCATGGTTTCCACGTCGCTAGGAAACATCTCGGCATCTGCAGTTTTGTACACACCGTTTTGGAATCCATATGGACATTGAATTTCAGGGCATCTTGCTGTGAACGGAAAGGGAATCCGTTTCTTGGAGTTCTCAATAACCTAAATCTAAAAAGTCTCTTAATAAGGTTTAATCAGCAATCTGGGTTTCTATGTCGCCACATTTTTTGTGTGTCTTTTGAAAAGGGACCAGGAATCTTGGATTCCAATTCCTCAAGTACCTTATGGGAATCTTTCTCTTGATATCCAAGCAACTGGAATTCTAGATCACCAGGAAATATCTCGGCGTCTTGCTGAGAATGAAGCAGAAAATTCAGTAATGGGAGTCCTCATATACAGAACACTACACAACCTGATGCTACGGAAGAATAAGTAACCTTGGTTACACGTGGCCTCCATCCCAAAACTCTACAGACCGTCATTCTAAGAGATAACCACCATTCAGGTTTTGGGATTAAGAATCTGGATAATGGGAGCCCTTATATTCAGGAAACTGCACTGTCTATTGCTAAAGGAAAATAAGGAGTCTGGTTTACACGTGTCCTCCATCCCAACAAAACTTCAGTGTTTCCTGCTAAGGGCTAAACAAGAATTGGGCTTTTTAAAGCATAAACTAAGGAAGTGAAATCCTCATATACAGGCAAATGCACTGACTTTTCCTAATAAAGAATAAGGAATGTGGGTAACATGTTTTCTCAATCTCCAAAAAATATACAGCGTCTTCCTAAGATCTAAACAAGAATCAAGCTTTCGACACATGTATTTGTGAACAGGAGTACTCATATAGAGGTAACTGCATGGCTGTTGCTAAAAATAAGGAATCTGGGTTATACGAGTCCTCAGTCCTGAAAATCTACAGGGAATATTGATGACTGCTAAAGAAGAATCAGGGATTCGAGGAATGAATTGGGAAATAGCAATCCTCATATACAGGAAACTACATGGCCTCTTGCTAATAAAAGAGAAGAAATCTGTTTTCCACGGTTCCTCTATCTAAAAGTCTACATAACTTCTTACTAAGGCTAAAGAAGAATCAGGGTTTCGAAAAGGAATCAAGGGAAAGTCAGTCCACACATACAGGATACTACATGACCTCCAACTAAGTACGAATAAAGATTCATTGTTGTACGCGTCCTCAAATCTGAAAATTCCCAGGTTGTCTGCTATGGGACAAACAAGAAACAAATCTTCGAGCTCCCCAAATGTTTCAGAGCAATTTAGCATTCGGATATTATGAATTGGTTATTTCAGGACTCCAGGAACATTCTGGTCCTTTTAAAAACTGTAAGTGGTATTGGGCACTCCAAGTTTGTTAGGTTCCTGAGAACAACTAAGGCCAGATTCCAGGACGAAAAGAATCTTCTTGCCATATTTGGATGTAACTCTGGTCTTAAGGTGAACTCTGTAATCCTTCCCCTTCCATGTCTCTTTTTATTTTGAGATGGGACAAGTGTTTTGCACTTGCCAAATGTTTACTATGTACTTTTAATGGTAACCAGGAATCATGGAATCCACGAACCTAGGACATTTCTGGCATCTGTCTTTTGATGTACTGAATTGGGAATCGAAATTGACAGGAAAAATCAGGACATCTTACTGAGAATAAAAAGGAAATCCTGTTTTAGGCGTTCTCATTTCCTGGAATCTGCAGGGCCTCTTGATAAGGTTTAATCAACAATCTGGGCTTCTGGGTCCCTACATTTTCAGAGCTTCTTGCTCCGTGGACACGCTAAATCTGTCATTACAGATCCTCAGTATCTTTCTGATCCTCTTGTTAGTTGTAATCAAGGATTGGGCCCTAGAAATCCTTTTGTTTCCTGGGACCATCTACGACCATAATCATATTCCCCAGAATCAAAATATATATTAGTACAAAATTCCTCGATTCAGGTGACCTCAAAAAACAGAAACTTCTTGTGGGTGGGAAGGTAGGAATTGGGGTTTTGGGTTTGGAATATTCCACATTTTGGGAAGTTTTTTGAAGGGAAACCAGGAATCTTGGGTTCCAGTTCCTTATGGACGTCTTTTTCTTGATATCCATAAAACTGGAATTCTCGGTCTACAGGAACTGTCTTGGCATCCTGCAGAGTGAAGCAGGAATCTGAGTAGTCGAGGTCGTTATATACAGGAAACTACACGTCATATTGGTAAAGAAAGTATAAGGATCATCCTTAATATGGGTCCTGAGTCCCAAATCTACATGCCGTCTTCT
>NW_006973719.1:2066-2887 GCF_000164805.1 Carlito syrichta | reverse complement strand
TCAAAATTGGCAACTACATTGTTTTTCACATAATTCTGAACGTTTTATTCTGCCTAAATTGAAAATTGTTGAGATTCCCAGATCTATATCATTCTTAGAAAACTGAAACTTGAGATTCAGTGTACCTAAGTGTTATTCAGAAGGGAGAATGCATAATAGATATTAAAAAATTTTAGAAAATTAAACAGTATCATAATTTTAATACAGCTTTTTACATTCTAAAAATTTGTGTACATTTTGTTGGAGCACTCTATATTTTCCGTTTGTTAATTTTGATTAAATATTACAGATGTGCAATCCTTAGAGAAAAGTTTCCTTTATATATTTGATGGAAATATAAAATCACATTCCCTTTACATTTTAAACCAATGTATATTTTTTAAAGAGTATTTCCTTTGAATCCCCTAGTATTTCCTCTACCTAAGATATAATGCTGTACTCTGCAACAAAACATACGATTAATTGGATACTTTTAATCACCAAGCTGTTAAAATGAGGCACACAGAAAAAAACAATGTGGGGCCCAATATATATAAAACAAAATAACATGGAGATTTACAATGTAGTAAGTATTTGGGCTCTGCATTAGTATAAAATTTAGATAATAGTTAATTCTGGAAAATTGATTATGATCTTAGCAAAAGCAGTGATCAAATCCTGTAGGAAAAACTGCTCAATGGCTGTTACATAATACTAAAAACTTCCAAAAGTTTCTAAATTTAAAAAGTTCTAAAGTATTATTTTATTTTGTTATAACCAAGCCTCAACAGGACTCCATGAACATAATAATAAAAGAGTTCCTCTTGGGCAACCCCCTCATG
>NW_006973719.1:0-835 GCF_000164805.1 Carlito syrichta | reverse complement strand
AGTAGGATCTCATCAAATTAACATAATTCTGCAAAACAAAGCAGACCATCAGAAGAGCAGGGAAACAACCAACAGAATGGGAAAAACCATTCTCCACCTATATATCTGTAAAAAGGCATAACATCTAGGATCTTCAAGAATGGAAAACACTCAGAAAAATCAGAAACATTACCTTTGAAAAGTGTGCAATATACGCAATTAGACACTTTTCATAAGAAGAAATAGGGGCAGCTAGGACACACATGAAAATTGCTCAGCCTCACTCATCATCAAAGAAATGCAAATGAAACCACTTTGAAATACCACATACCCCCTGTACGACTGGCCATCAGTAATAATAAAAAAAACAGATGCAGATCAGGATTTGGGAAAAAATAAATGCTTCTACACTGCATGTGGACTAAAAATTAGAGAAACATCTTTGGAAAACAGTTTGGTGGTTTGTAAAGCGACAAGATATTGACCAACCATGTGACTCAGTAATTCCCCTTTCGAGAATATACCTGGAGGAAATCTAATGATTTTACCAAAATGATACAATAGGTTTTTGCAGCTGTAATCACAAGTGGAAAAAAACATGGTACCAACCATGTTGTCCATCAAAGCTGGAATGGATAAAATAAATGTGGTATATACACAGTGGAATATTATGCACTCATAAAAAAGGATAGACAGAAGGATTTTGCAGAACGTTTGATGGATATGAGGTAGGACATTTGCAATGATTTATCACAGAAAAGAAGAACAGAGTTCCATATGTACTGAGTCATGAGCTGAACTTGATCACTTAGAGTGCTGTAAGAAAGTGATTGACAGTGGTGGAAGACTGTTAGGG
>NW_006973718.1:0-724 GCF_000164805.1 Carlito syrichta | reverse complement strand
TTTTGATGTAGTCATTCTAACAGGTGTGAGGTGGTATTTCATTGTGGTTTGACTTACATTTCCTGATGATTAGTGATGTTGAGCACCTTTTCATATATCTGATCGTCATTTTAAAGTCTTCTTTGGAGATTTTTAATCTTTCTTTTTCTGTCTTTTCTTTCTATCTTTCTTGTCTTTCTTTCTTTCTTTCTTTCTTTCTTTCTTTCTTTTTCTTTCCTTCTTTCTCTCTCTCTTTCTCTCTCTCTCCTTTCTCTCTCTCTCTCTCTCTCACTCTCTCTCTCTCTGTGTCTCTCTCTCTCTCTCTCTCTCCCTTTCTTTCTTTCTGAATTTAGTCTCACTCTGTCACCCACTCTGGACTGCAGTGGCAAACTTGTGACCACCTAAGTGTCTACCTACTGGGCTCTGGTGATCCTTCCACCTCAACCCTCCAAGTAGCTGGAACTATAGGCACACACTACCATGCCTGGCTAATTTTTTATTTATTTTAGAGATGAAGTTTTACCACGTTGCCCGGGCTAGTCTTGAACCTGCGGGCTCAGGTAATCCACTCACCTCAGTCTCCCAAATTGATGGGATTACAGGCTGAGCCACCAAACCTGGCCCCAATTTTTAATTAGTTTATTTGTTTTATGCTATTGAGATGTATGAACTCCTTATATATTTTGGATATTAGCCCTTTCTCAGATATATGGTTTGAAAACATTTTCTCCAAATCCATAGACTG
>NW_006973717.1:0-588 GCF_000164805.1 Carlito syrichta | reverse complement strand
GGGCTCAAGGGATTAGCCTGGAATCCCAGCTCTCAGAGGCTCAGGCAAGTGGACAGCATGAGACTGCCTGTTTGATAACAGCCCAGGACATGGTGTGAGACCTTGTGTTGGCCATCAAAAATAAATCCAAAGATTAGTTGGGTGTGCCTGCGCATGTTGGTGGTTTCAGTCACTTGGGGGGCCGATTGGGAGGATTGCCTGAGATAGCAGGTGGAGTCTGCGGTGGCCGTGAGTGAACTCTTGTGCTCTGCCCTGGCCACAGAGCGGGATTCTGACTCCAAATAATAATAATCACCACCACCACCACCCCTGCCAATCAGCGCAAGGACTCACCTTCAGGGATGGGAGAGGAAAAGGCACTTTTCAGCTTGTCATTTGTGGGAGGTTTTAAAGGTGCCCACTGGGCACGTCTGTCCCGCACATTTGGCCACGTATCACCAGAAGGCCTGTTTCCATCCTCCACACCCGCAGCCCACAACAAAGATGTGTGTGAGCTCAAGAAACAGTTGGCAACCAAGCTAGAACGACCGTCGGGCACAGCAATCAAAGCGGTCCAGCAAAGCCACGGCCATTCCATGTTCCGGTCAC
>NW_006973716.1:0-1702 GCF_000164805.1 Carlito syrichta | reverse complement strand
TCACAATCATGCCACCACGCCAAAGCGTGATGTGGTGGAGACCCCAACAACAAAATACATGCCTCCCACGAGCATCACAACAGGTGTCTATGGCTCCCCAGGGAAAGATCATTATGGGTGGGCAACGATAGAGTGTTTGGGTTAATGAGGGGCTTTCCCTCTGCCAGAAGGTGACAGACAAGGCGACTGGAAACTGGGATGGCCTTGGCCTTGCCAGTCTGCCTTGATCACTCTGTGCTTGACGGCAGCCCTACCTCTGGGCCCTCTGTTCCGTGAGCTCACACCTGTCTTTTCTATAGGGCATTAGTGTGGAGGGTGGAGGCAGGTCTTCTGGGGCACATGGCTGAAGGTGCAGCATGGATGTGCCTGGTGGCAACCTATGAAATGACAGTCTGGAAGGTGACTTTTCCTCTCCCATCCCTGAGGGTGACTTCATGCTGCATCTCATTGGTGGTGGTGGTGGTGGTGGTGGTGATTTTTATTATTTGGAGTCAGAATCCTGCTGTATGGCCCAGGCCGGAGTGCAGGACCATGCTCACAGCCAACGAAGACTCCACCTACTGGGCTCAGGTGATCCTTGAGGCTCGGCCCCCCAATTGACTGGAACCACAGGCCTGCGCCACTATGCCCAGCTAATCTTTGGATTTATTTTTGATGGCTGAGATGAGGTCTCAGCCCATGTCCTGGGCTGGTGTCAAACCCACAGCCTCAAGCCATCCACTTGCCAGGGCCTCCAAAGGGTTGGGATGTCAGGCTGAGCCTCTGAGCCCGGCCTGTTGCTGTGGTGGTGGTGGTGGTTGGTATTATTATTCTGAGTTGGAGTCCCATTCTGTTGCCCAAGCCAGAGAGTCTGGGCCTGCTCTTGGCTACTGTGGACTCCACCAGCTGGGCTCTACTAATCCTCACACTGTGGCTTCCCAAGTGGCTGGAACAACAGGCATGCACCACCATGCTCAACTCATCTTTTGGCTACTGAAGAGACGAGATCTTGTCAAGGTGCCTGGGGTGGTTTCAAACCCGTAGGCTCAGGCCATCCTCTCGCCTCGGCCTCCCAGAACACTGGGATGACACGTGAGAACCCCCATGCCCAGGCTCCACACACCATCTGGGCCCCACTGTGATACCCGCTCCCTTCCAAAGACCAGGGACTCCAGAGAGGGTGGCCAGATTCGACCATTGAGCCGACCCTGGGGGAAGCTCCTGGTGCAAAGGTGTTTTTCCACCCAGGTGCCCACCCTTCTGCCTGCCTTGTTCCCAAAGTTTGACCCATTAGCATCTCCCAGAGGCTGCCTCAGGGAAAGGGAGGGTGTGACTCTCAAAACTTCAGGAGGTTGGGGACGGCTGGGCAACTCAAGCCTGTCTCCTTGGCACTCTGAGAAGCTGAGACGGGAAGGTGTTCAGAGCCCTGGAGTTCAAGACTAGGCTTGCAACCATTACAAGCCCCCAACTCGAGCCCAAGCAAAATCCAGAAAACCTTGGATGAGGGCAGTCCTCAGCAGGAGTATCACCTCCAGCCCAAGTTCAAGACCAGGCAGGAAGACCAGGATGTCGACCAAGAGGAAAGCCTGTGATCACAGCAATTTGGGAGGCCAAGGCCAAGAGGATGGACCAAGTTTGGTGGTTTGAGAGAAGTCTGGGTTATTTAGTGAGGAAAGAAAAGAAAGAAAGAAAGAAAGAAAGAAAGAAAGAAAGAAAGAAAGAA
>NW_006973715.1:0-495 GCF_000164805.1 Carlito syrichta | reverse complement strand
ATAGAGGGGAGTCCCAGGAGGCCTTTTCAAGGTCATCAACAAAAGAAGAGCAGAGTGGAAGGACAAAAAGCAGGTATGAAGGTGGGAAGCACTGCAGTATTCCAAGGCAGTCTTCCTTACAAGTGCTAACCGAGACCCGTCTGCTCAGCTTCCTAGTTCCTGGTAGATCGCACACCTTCAGGTCACTAGGGGTTTGGGTGACTGCATCTTTGATCTCCTCACTCAAGAACCTGGAGGGTTCTCTGCAGCTCAGGGCCTCCATACGACAAGAAGAAGAGCCACTCGTGAGGCAGGCATCCTGGAAATTGTCATTCACCCCCACCTCATGCACCCCTTCACCTCATCCCGAGTCGGGGATCCATCTGACTGTCCTGAACTGGATGCATCCTCCCCCATCAGCGTGGGCGCTATGGGGAGCCCAGATCAGCCGGGGGCCTAGTGGCTGCCCTGGGAATCCCAGATGCCTCCAACACCACAGGGTCCTGGCGATCAAGG
>NW_006973714.1:0-694 GCF_000164805.1 Carlito syrichta | reverse complement strand
TGAGCCACCGAGCCTGGCTTGGTTTTGTATTTTTTTTAAAGCTCTACTTACATCATATACAAAAATCAATTCCTGATGAGTGAAAAACTATATAAGAAAATAAAGTCTTTTCAATATATAGAATAAAATATAATAAAATATTTTTATGGCTTTGGAGCTTAAGAATTTCTCATGCAATGTTTCAAAATACAACAAAGGGGAAAATGGTACAATTGTAGCATATTAATTTTAAGATATCCTGTTCACTAAAAGCAACATTAAAAGATAAATGCAGGTGTAGAAAATATTTTCTTTTTTTTTTTTTTTTTTTGAGTTAGAGTCTCACTCGGTCGCCCAGACTGAAGTGCCACTGCAACCTCGACCTGTTAGGCTCCGGCGATCCTTCCGCCTCAGTCTTCCAAGTAGCCGGAATTACAGGCATGCGCTACCACACCCGGCTGATTTTTTGATTTATTTTAGAGATGAGGTCTCGCTGCCCAGGTGGGTCTCAAACCCGCGGGCTCAGGCAATCCACTCACCTCAGCCTCCCAAAGGCGCGGGATTATAGGCTTAGCCAACGAGCCCGACTTAGAAAATATTTTCAAAGGATATACAGCCAAAACGTTAGTTAGTGTGTAGAATTTTAAAAGTTTTCATGCAAAACAATAAGAAAAGTCACAAATAAGTAAACAAGATATACACAGAAGAGCAAGAC
>NW_006973713.1:0-1422 GCF_000164805.1 Carlito syrichta | reverse complement strand
ATGGTCCAGGGCAGCAAGAGACATTACTGAAAATCAAGACTTAAGAGTATCATCTAACATTCCAGAGACATTACCCAGCCAAGAAGCAATTCCATTCTTAACTTTCTACCCACCTGACCCACACCAGAAACGGTACCCATTAATCAACCTTTTATTTTTTTATTTTTTTGAGTTGAAGTCTCACTCTATTGCTCAGACTGGAGTGCAGTGGCATGCTCACAGCCACCCATGTCCATCTGCTGGGCTCTGGCAAGCCTTCTTCCTCAACCTTCCAAGTAGCTGGAACTAAAGATGCATGCTACCATGCCCAGCTAATTTTTTATTTATTGTAGAGATGTGGTTTTGCCAAGTTGCCTGGTTGAATCTCGAACTCATGGGCTCAGGAAATCAACTCACTTCAGCCTCCCAAAGTGCTGGCATGACAGGCTGAGCCACCAAACCCGACCTCAGCTTTTCTTTTTTTTTTTTTTTTTTTTGAGTTGGAGTCTCACTCTGTCGCCCAGACTGGAGTGCAGTGGCCGCTCCCGGCCACCGCAGCCTCGACCTGCTGGGCTCCGGCGATCCTTCCGCCTCAGCCTTCCGAGTAGCCGGAATTACAGGCATGCGCTACCACGCCCGGCTGATTTTTTGATTTATTGTAGAGATGAGGTCTCGCTGCCCAGGCGGGTCTTGAACCCGCGGGCTCAGGCAATCCACTCACCTCAGCCTCCCAAAGGCGCAGGATTACAGGCTGAGCCACCGAGCCCGGCTGCGACCTCAGCTTTTCTAAGGTAAGAAAGTTGCCAAGCACCGTGACTTCTAGAGGCAAAGGTGTCTTTGGTATCTGGACACTTGCTGGAATATCCCCAAATTAAAGGAAGATGGACTCATCTCTGATAGAGAGAACCCCACGGAACATGCAAATCAAGGCGCCTCTGCAGTAAAAGATAGGTTGACCCAATCTCTTTTTTTTTGTTTGTTTGAGTTGGAGTCTCACTCTGTCACCCAGACTGGAGTGCAGTGGCTGCTCCCGGCCACCGCAGCCTCGACCTGCTGGGTTCCGGCGATCCTTCTGCCTCAGCCTTCCACATAGCTGGAACTACAGGCACGTGCTACCGCGCCCAGCTAATTTTTTGATTTATTGTAGAGATGAGGTCTCTTCTGCCCAAGCGGGTCTTGAACCCACGGACCCAGGCAATCTACTCACCTCAGTCTTCCAAAGGCACAGGATTACAGGCTGAGTGACCGAGCCCATCTGACCCCATCTCTTTAAATTAAAATAAACTTCCTAGAAGGGAATGGTTTTCTTAAGATCCTTTCTTAAGCAAACTAGATGAGAAAATTGAGTTCATGTTGCAAAAACAAGTGGTTCCCACAACCGTCAGATGATAGAAATTAAGGAAATCCAGCTCAGTTTAATTACTGTCATTGCAGATGATGGCA
>NW_006973712.1:0-513 GCF_000164805.1 Carlito syrichta | reverse complement strand
CATCGATCAAACAGAAAGCATGTGATTGCAGCAGTTTGGGAGGCCCAGGCTGAGAGCATGTTCAGTCGGGAGGTATGAGAGAAACCTGGTCAACCTCGTGAGGAAAGAAGAGAAAGAAAGAAAGAAAGAAAGAAAGAAAGAAATAAAGAAAGAAAGAAAGAAAGAAAAAAAGAAAGAAAGAAAGAAAAAAAGGCCAATCTCCTGCAAATCTGCCCTCAATCCTTCCCCCTCATATCCCCCACATATGAGGGTGCCCCAAGCTTGGGACCTTCCAGCCCCTAGCCCCCCAAAGGCTGTCCCACTTTGGTTCGAGAGTTCCCAAGGCTCCCTGGCTGGGTACATGCCCACTGTCTTCTCTGAGGTGAGAAATGTTCCCCAGAGAGACCGACCCTCTCACTCTGCAATGAGGAGCATCACCAAGGAAGACTAGGGACACATCCCTCACCTGGAGACATTTCTTCCTCTCCAATCCCATTTTTCCTGGCTCTAAAGTCAGTCAATCTGTGAACACAG
>NW_006973711.1:0-5302 GCF_000164805.1 Carlito syrichta | reverse complement strand
TTATTAAAATGTTACCAGGAATCATGGATTCCACGTCCCTAGGAAACATCTGGGCTCTGCATTTTTGTATACAGAGTTTTGATATCCACATAGACAGGGAAAATAAGGGCATCTTGCTGAGAACGGAAAGGGAATCTCGTTCTTGGAGTTCTCAATCGCCTAAATCTACAACCTGTCTTGATAGGGTTAATCAGCAATCTGGGCTTCTATGTCGCCACATTTTTAGTGTATCTTTCGAAAAGGGAACCAGGAATCTTGGGTTCCAATTCCACAAGAACTTTATGGGTGTCTTTCTCTTGATATTCAAGCAACTGGAATTCTAGGTCACCAGGAAATGTCTTGGCGTCTTGTTGAGAATGAAGCAGGAAATTCAGTAATGTGAGTCCTCATATACAGAACACTACACTACCTGTTGCTGCGGAAGCATGAGGAATCTTGGTTTCACAAGTCCTCCATCCTCAAAACCTACAGAGCATCTTGCTAAGAAATAACCACCAATCAGGTTTTGGGAGTAGGAATCTGGATAATGGGTGTCCTCATATACAGGAAACTGCACTGTCTATTGCTAAGGAAAAATAAGGAATCTGGTTTACACTTGTCCTCAATCCCAAGAAAAACTTCAGTGCTTCTTGCTAAGGGCTAAACACGAATTTGGATTTTGAAGCATAATCTAGGGTAATGAAATCCTCATATATAGACAACTGCACGGACTTTTCCTTAGAAAGAATAAGGAATCGGGGTGACCTGTGTTCTCAATCCCCAAAAAATTACAGGGCGTCTTCCTAAGGTCTAAACAAGAATCAGGGTTTCGACGCATGAATCTGGGAAAGGGAGTTCTCTTATACAGGAGACTTCACGGTTGTTGCTAAAAATAAGGAATCTGGGTTATACGATTCCTCAATCCTGAAAATCTACAGGGCATCTTGCTGACGGCTAAAGAAGAATCAGGGATTCGAGGTATGATTGTGGGTGATAGCAGTCCTCATATACAGGAAACTACATGGCCTCTTGAGAAGAAAAAAGAAGCAATCTGTTTTACACGGTTCCTCTATCAAAAACTCTATATGGCGTCTTACTAAGGGCTAAACAAAGATCAGGATTTTGAAACAGGAATCTAGGGAAAGAGCGTCCTCATATACAGGACACTACACGGCCTCTAACTAAGGAAGAATAAGGAATCTTTGCTGTACGAGTCCTCAATCCAAAAAATTCCCAGGGTGTCTCCTATGGGACAAACAAGAAACAGGGCTTCGAGCTCCCCAAATGTTTTGGAGCAATGTAGCAAGCGGATATTACGAATCTGTCATTTCAGTAATCCAGCAACATTCTGGTCCTCTTGAAAGTTGTAAATGGGTATCGGGCACTCTAAGTCCGTTTGGTTCCTTGGAAAAACTTAGACCAGATTCCAGGACAAAAAGAATCATCTTGCCATATTTGGATGTAACTCTGGTCTTAAGGTGAATCCTGTAATCCTTCATCTTCCCTTTCTCTTTTTATTTTGAGAGGGGACAATGGTTTTGCAGTTGCCAAATGTTAAGTACGTATTTTTAAAGGTAACCAGGAATCATGGTTTCCACGTCCCTAGGAACCTTCTGGGCATCTGTCTTTTTGTATGGAGAGTTTGGAATCGGCATCAACAGGGAAAATCAGGGCATCTTGCTGAGAACAACAAGCAAATTTGGTTCTTGGAGTTCTCAATGCTGAAGTCTACAGGGCCACTTGATACGGTTTAATAAGGAATCTGGGCTTCAAGGTCCCCAAATTTTTAGGGTGTCATGTTAAAGGGAAGCAGGAATCTTGGTTTCAAATTCCCCAGGAAGCTTCTTGGAGTCTTTCTTTTGATATCAAAACAACTTGAATTCTACATCTCCAGGAAATGTCTCAGTTTCTTGCTGAGAAAGAAGCAGTAGTCTGAGCAATGGGAGTCCTCATATACAGGAAACTGCACTGTCTTTGGCTAATGATGAAGAAGGATTCGGGGTTACATGAGTCCTCAATCCCAAAAATCTACAGGACGTCTTCCTAAGGCCTAAACAATAATCCAGACTTCGAGCACCCTCATGTTTTAGAGCTGTTTCCCATGTTGATATTACGAAACATTCTTTCCAGAACTCCAGAAACACTCTGGTACTCTTGATAATTGCGAACGCGAATCTGGCACTACAAGTCCATTTAGATACTCAGAACCTCTGAGGACAGAATGCAGGACACATGTAATCATATCCGATTTTTGTATATAAGAACTGACTTCGTTGTTACCTCGTAATCCAGAAACTTCTGGTGGTTCAGCTTTTCGAAATTAGGACTTAGGGTTTAGTTGTTCACATTTTTTATGAGTTACTTTTAGGATGGAACCAGGAATCTTAGATTCAACGTCCGCAGGAATATTCTTGTCATCTTACTATTGGTATACAAGAATCTGGACTTCCAGGACTACAGGAAACATCTCAGCGTTGTGCTTAGAACGAAACAGGTATCTGGGTCACTGTCTCCCTTGAAAGTTTCTACACGTGTTACTAAATAAGAACCAGGAATCTCGGTTTCCATGTAACTTGCAAACATCTGGGCAGTTGGTACACTTATCCCTGGCTTAAGGCAGTGCTCATACTTAGGACTCAAAAGGAACTTTAGCTAGACGCATATCTGGAATCTGGGAGATCTGATCCCCATATAATTCAGAGCTACGTCCTATATGCATACCACCAATCAGGCTTTACCGATCCCAATGACCCTGTTGCGCCTCTTGATAATTGTACCTCAGAATCTGGCCTACTGGTCCGTTTGTTCCACAGGGTGCTATAAGGGCGGATTCCACAATCCAAGGAATCATCTCGCCGTTTGTTAATGTGCTCTCTGGAGTCAGGTTTACCTCGTAGTCCAGAAACTACTGCTGGACAATCTTTTGGGTATTCGGAATATGGGATTAGGTGTTCCCACATGTGTAGGATGTATTCTTAAGGGGGGAACCAGTAATCTGGATCCAGATCCCTGGGAAACTTCTGGAGATATGAGTATTGGTATGTAAGAGTTTGTACTTCCACGTCACCAGAAAATGTCCGGAAGTCTTCGTGATAAATAAAAATAAGGAATCTGGGTTATGGAAGGCCTCAATCCATGAATTTTTCAGGGCTCCATTATAAAGACTTACCTGGATTCTGGGCTTCTAGTTCTCCAAATTCTTCAGAGCTACTTGACACTTGGAAATGACAAGTGTCATTATAGATTCCCAGAAACCTTCTGGTCGTCTTGATTGTTGCAACCAAGAATCTATCCCTTAAATTCAGTTGGGTTCCTCGGGACAACTAAAGCCAGATTCCTGGACTGATAGAATCATCTCGGCATATTTGTATGTAACTCTTGAATTAAGTTGTACCCTGTATATCTAAAACTTCCGTTTGTGCATCCACTTGATTTGGGTCTGGGGTTCTGAGGTTACTGAGTATGTTGTACATATTTTTAAAGGTAACCAAAAATCACGGATTCCACGTCCCTGGAAAACAACTGGGCATTTCTCTATTTTTATACAGAATTTTGGAATCCAGATGCCAGTGAAAATCAGAGCCTCTTACTGAGAATGAGAAGGGAATCCAGGTTCAGGGAGTCCGCAATCGCCAAAATCTATAAGGCCTCTTGATAAGGTTTAATGAGGAATCTGGGATTGTAGGTCCCTACATTTTTCAGAGCTACTTGCTGCGTGGATACCTAAAATCTCTCATTTCAGATTCCCAAGAAGTTTATGGTCCACTTGATAATTGTAATCAAGGATCTGGACCTACAATTCCGTTTATTTCTTACGAACATCTTCGGCCATAATCCAGGTCCCCAGGAATCAATTGGCATTTTGCTACTAAATCCTTCACTTCAGGTTGCCTCTAAATACAGAACTTTCTTGTGGTCGGGCTGGTAGCAATTGGGATATTGGGTTTACAATATTCCACATTTTTACAATGTCTTGTTAAGGGGACCATGGGAACTTGGATTACAGTTCCCAGGTACCACATGTGAGTCTTCTTATTGATATCCAAACAACTGTAAATCTACGTTCATCAGGAAATATTCAATGAATTGCTGAGAATGAAACAGGAATCTGCATTATGGGAGTCTTCATATACAGGAACCTACATGGCCTCTTGCAACAGAAGAATAAGGAATCTGGGTTACAAGAGTCCTCACATCCCAAAAAACTACTGGGAGTCTTACTAAGGGATAAAAATATATCAGGGATTTGACGCACAAATCTGGGAATGGGAGTCCTCATATACAGGAAAATTCACAGCCTCTTGCTAAGGACGAATAAGGAATCTGGGTTAACATATGCTGAATCGTAAATATCTACAGGGGGTCTTTATAAGGGCTAAACAATAATCAGGTTTTTGTAGCAGGAATCTGGGTAATGGGAGTCTTCATACACAGGAAACTACACAGTCTCTTTCTAAGAAAGAATAAGGAATCTGGTTTGCCCATGTCCTCGATGACAAAAATCTACTGGGTATCTTGGTAAGGGCTAAACAAGAATCAGGATTTCGAAGCAGGAATCTGGGGAATGGGAGACCTCATTCGCAGAAAGTTACACGGGCTCTTTCTAAAGAAGAATAAAGAATTGGGTTTCCACGAGTCCTCAGTTCCAAAATGTACAGGACATCTTGCTAAGTTCTACAAAACTCTGGGCATCGATGTCCCCACACTTTTCTGAGCTATTTCCTATTTTGATATTATGAATAAGTCATTCCAGAAGTCCAGCAACATTCTGGTCCTCTTGATAGTTTAAAGAATAACATGTCACTACAAGTCCATTTAGATTCTGGATCCTCTAACTCCAAATTTCAGGAAACAAGTAATCTTCTCGGTTCTTTTGAGTGTGAGCCCTGAGTTCAGGGTTAAGTCGTACACCAGAAACATCTGGTAGTTCAGTTATTCGGAATTAGGAACTTGGGTTTAGATGTTGCACCATTTTTAGAAGGTATTTTTGGGAGGGCACCAGGTTTTTGGATTCCAAGTCTACAGGAACATTCTGGAGTCTCTCCTTTGGTAGCCAAGAGTCTGGACTCCCAGGGCTCCGAGAAACATTTGGTCGTTTTGCTGAGAACGAAGCAGGAATCTGGGACACTACGTCTCCAGAAAGCTTCTACTCATGTTACCAATGTGGAACAAGGAAAATCAGTTTCCATGTGACCAGGAAACTTCTGAGCAGTTGCTAATTTTTCCCTGGCTTCAGGTAGTTCTCAAACCTAGAGGTCTACAGCATATTTCTAAATGCTAATTAGGAATTTGGGGAGTCCTGTTCCTCACATTTTCAGAGCTA
>NW_006973710.1:0-746 GCF_000164805.1 Carlito syrichta | reverse complement strand
TTTCTGCAAGAGACTTGTTAGATAATTGCAATTCACAAACTCATGACTTGGTCTTGACAAGGAATCAAAAGTTACTAGAGATTATTATGCTAAACCATGAATGGTTGGGCTGTCCTGGTCTTACATCTGAAGGAGATTTGCCAGGGGGGATGAGATAGGCTGCTGTTTGTCCTGCAGTAGAATGCATGGATGTTTTCTTTCTTTTTTTTTTTTGAGTTGGAGTCTCACTCTGTCGCCCAGACAGGAGTGCAGTGGCCGCTCCTGGCCACCATAGCCTTGACCAACTGGGCTCCAGTGATCCTTCCACCTCAGCCTCCAAAGTAGCTGGAACTACAGGTGTGCGCTACCACACCCGGCAAATTTTTTGATTTATTGTAGAGATGAGGTCTTGCCAAGTTGCCCAGGTGGGTCTCGAACCCTCAGGCTCAGACAATCCACTCACCTCGGCCTCCCAAAGCACGGGATTACAGGCTGAGCCACCAAGCCTGGCCTGAATGTTTTCTAATGGTTATGCTGAGGCAAAAAGACTAAACCCTTTCACAAACTTCATTGATTTCTGTTTTAACAACCTTCAACAAGACTAGTACATGCAGAAACAAAACTTAAGTGTTTAACATAAGAAATGTTGAACCCGGGACTCTAATGAGAGAGATATAGACCACAAAGAGCCAGCTCTGATGCAAACACACAAGAGTCTTTATTCAGGCTCGAGTCTGGGCTCACGCATGAAGCCCGTAGAGGTTTCG
>NW_006973709.1:0-962 GCF_000164805.1 Carlito syrichta | reverse complement strand
CAGTAGGTGAAAAACAGCACACACACTGCCATTATACAGGGAGTGCTGGAGTTGAGCGCTGTTGAAAATAGGTCCTGACTAAAGAAATTCAGCAATCCCCTGCAAAATAAAAGGCATGGTTCAAGGAACTATCCAGGAATGTAATGAAAAACTATGAAAGAAACCAGATGGGTGTCAAAGAAGGCCAAAATTCTTGGGATTGCTCACACTTCTGAACTATAATTTCTTTTTTTTAATTAATTTTTTTTTATTTTAGAGATGTGGGGTACAATTCAGGGTTAGGTATACAAATATTTTCTTCTTTAAATCTCCTCAGTAAAAATAATGTCACCTCACTACCAGGGTCAAAAATGGTAAACTTGGGTTTGCCTTAGATATCCTAAGCCCCAGGCCCAATCTGCACCCTTTTTCCCAGCGTGCTTCCCCATCTTTACCCAGCCTTCAGTCTCTACTATTGCCTCTACCCAGTTCTCTCACATAATTATGCTAAAGTGCAAATGACCTAACAGTGACCAAAATGAGCAAGCAGCCTGTCTTCTCAATATAGTTACCCAAATGTACTCCAAATTTCACGGTCCATTCAGACCTACTAGCTTTTTTTACAGCTACATTTTCAAATTGGTACAGAAGAAATAGGGCCCAATACTAATATCCATTGAACCTAGAGGTCAGAGCTTGGGAATTCCATGTACTTTCCTGAACTTTTGAAATATTTTGCATAACTAATTTAAAATGAAGGAGATGACTTTATTATCAATCAGGACCATATCAGTTCTGCTCCTGAAAAGAAAGTACCTCTGAGTCTCCCTCTCACTGTAACCTACGTTGGAATGTTCTGTCTGAACTGCAGTGATTCAACACCCTGTATACACATTAGCATCTTCTGCAGAACTTTTAAAATATATCCAAGTCTATCTCTTGCCCTAAATAAATTAAATCAGAATTACAGTGGAGAGCAGCCT
>NW_006973708.1:0-751 GCF_000164805.1 Carlito syrichta | reverse complement strand
AAGGCCTGGCATGGCATCCCAGACCTCAGACCAGCCAGACATGCAGGGAGAACCCATCTCTGCACCCATCCCAACAGGGGGTCTGGGGTCGGGTGCATGTTGTCCTGGCCACTCTGGGGGCTGAGGCGGGAGGATAGCCGGAGCTTGCAATTTGGAGGCTGGCGGTGAATGATGGTCGTGTCCCTGGGCCCCCAGGCTGGGGGATAGAGCAAGACCCTGTCTTCAATCATCTGAATCTTACACAGATACTCAACTGTGTGTGGTGTGTTCACAGGATGACTGGATTTAGGGCCAAGAAAAATGGGATTGGTAGAAAAGAAATGTCCCTGGTTGAGGGATGTGTCCCTGGGCTTTCTTGGTGGAAGGTCTTCATTATCAAGTCAGAGCGTTGACCTGCCTGGGGCACATTTCTCACCTCGGAGATGAGAGCTGGCAGGAACCCAGCCAGGGAGCCTCGAGAAATCCTGCACAAAAGTGGGGGCAGCCATTGGGTGGGGGTTGGGCCTGGAAGGTGCCAAGCTTGGGGGACCCTCACATGTGGGGAGGGTCGTGGGGAAGGACTGAGGGCAGAAGTATTGCAGGTGAATGGATTTCTTTCTTTCTTTCTTTCTTTCTTTCTTTCTTTCTTTCTTTCTTTCTTTCTTTCTTTCTTTCTTTCTTTCTTTTCTTCTCTCTCTCTTTGTTCCCTCACATGGTAGTCCTGGATGCTCTCAAACTGCCCAACTTGGGCCTTCCCCTTGGCCTGGCCCCC
>NW_006973707.1:7218-13203 GCF_000164805.1 Carlito syrichta | reverse complement strand
GGTCTATAATACTTAGTAATTGTATTTTTCAAAATATAGATTTAGCATTGAAATCTTATTATTTAATAGTTTTTATTTATAATTATTTATTTTTTACTTCAACTTCACATTATTGAATTTAAAATTTAGAAATATGCATGCCAAAATTTGGTTTACTTGGAGCCAAATGTCACTTTTTTTACTTCCACAATGAGTATCCATTAGAAATGACCTAGAATGGTGATAACACATCAAAGAAACAGTAATATATATTCACCTACATCACCTAGCATAATCACTGACAATCCTTTACTTTCTTATGAAATGATATTTGTTTTAATACAGATATCTACAGATAATATAGAATTGAATCACAGGCAGAAATGTTTCAGTCTGCAATTCTTCCATATCCTATAATGAAGCACTTCAAAGTGGATTAGCACTATCAAGACATGTATTTGCATAATAGTCTTTTCTTTCTTTTTGTTACCCAAACTGATTCCATGAGAATACTACTTAAATTTCATTATTCTTCAGATAAAAAACAACTCTCTGTTATGTAAAATTCATGCAATTTGCTGGTTTAAAGAACATTGTTCAAACTATTGACTTTGGCTTTCATTTTAAAATGTAGACGGAGACAAGGACACTGATAAGATTCTATCAAGGGCTTAGTTCATTTCTTTAATATCGGTGTATAAATGTGGAAATAAGCATGCTATATGCCACCTCTGAGATACAATGAATATACCTCAATATTTTACAATATGTACTGTAATTAAGCATTGTAAATATCTCACCACTAATGCATTATGTTTTTGTTGAATGTCTATTTTGTACAGGAGACTACTATAGGCTCTATAAGAATATAAAAAAGGGTAAGTTCTGATCATTTACTCATATAATTCAGTAAAATAAAGGTAAACATTAAGGCATAGAGATCAATGTTTGCACTATCAGCCTGATAGTGCTTTGATTATAAGAGAGAAAGATATGGCTCAGGAAGAATAACAGAGGTTGTTTCTATTTGAGTAAATGTGCAATTTCATAAAAGTGATATTTAAATATGTTTTAGTTTTTCTATAATTTCAAATTTTGTAACACAATCAGCAGAAAATTTGCATTAAAATACGGTACTGGACAGGGTAGTTATATATTTGAAAATCACTTGTTTATCCTACCTTGTTTTAAAAAGAATTTAAAGTGACTTATGATGTATTATGAAACATATTAAAAAATGAAAAAACAAAGTTTGTAAATAAAAAATTAAATTTTAAAATTAGAATAATACAAATATACATTTAATGAAAATCTATATGCTTAATTGATCTAGCCAAGAATTTGTTTATATACTTTCCAGTAACCAACACACACAAAAATAGATCCTGACCACTTGTAGGATTCACAGAGATGACTGAGCAATGTCATTGAGGTAAATTACTCCTGATCTTAAATACAGAGTTGTTTTCTAATAAAATCCAATAAGGAACACAATAGTTTTTATGCATCATTGTCCTGTTTAGTTGATAGTACAATCACTGAATTTTGCTGTAATAATATGTACCTGTAAAGATAAGAAAAGATTATTAAATTGTAATTAACAGAAAATGCTATCTGCTAAGTGAGGAAAAAAACAAGATTTGGAAGTGTTGTTATTTTTTAAAAAAACAATTATATTTATCAGAGATCAAATTATTCAAATAGGTAATATTTTGCTTACATCAAAATACAAATATTTTGTATACTTCAAAATACTTCTAAGTAATTGACTCATTTTTATATTGCTTTAATTTTATACAACATCATTTCCTTGGGACATTATTTTATATTTGAAGAAACTGTTTTAGTCTTGGTTTCTCTTAAAGCACACCCAAACATTAATTCAACACCCTTTACATACCTGGTACTGTGCTAAGTATTGCTGTTATAATAATGAGCAAAAATAAATGAGTCCTTATCTTTAAGGATGTTATAGTGTAAAAAATAAAAACAAGAATTTTTAAATACATTTTAACCAACTTGTGCTTTGAAAGAAACAAATGTGTTTTCATAGTTCTATAACTATTTATAGCACAAAGCATGATTAAGATTTATAATTTGGAATGTAATTTCCTAAGAAGAGCTACTTGTGCTATGCCTGAAAGATTAAAAATGCAGTAACTTAGATTGCAAGAAAAACACTTTCGAAGAAAATAGCCTGTGTAATGTTTCTCAGTAGAAATAAACATGTGAATTTTAAGAACAGTAAGATGGTCAGTGTGACTGCCACATCAAGAACAAAGGAAAGAGATATAGTTAGAGAAAAGGCCAAGGGTCCAGTGCATTCAAGATCCTGCCAGAGATTTTGGTCTTAATCCTATGACAATCAACATGTTGTTAAAAATTTTTAAATTGCCTGGTGAAAATTTGACTTTATTTTCAAGACTAAAAAATTCCAGAAGATAAAATTTATTAAGAAAAAGCAATAAACTTGTTCTTGATTTTGTTGAGTTTGAGGCTTACTAGAGATACACAACATATATCAAGGAAAATTGTTTTGGCAAGGGTAGGATTCATGTGGATGACTCAACTCATGATATTGATTTGGAGACAAAGAAATGTAAAATATATGAAAGTTGCAACTAGAGATACAATCTTCACATGTTTTTTTTTACTGTGCTTTATGATTATATTTATATAAAATTCAATACAGAGCAAAGCATCTTTATAGGCAGCTGTGGTAATAGCACTGGCATCACACAGATTTCTTTTTTTATTGTTTTATTAATCAATATTTTTAATTATGGTTTTGTGGGGTACAGTTAAGGGTTAGGGGTACAATTAGGTTTCATTCAGGCACCCTGTTGATAAGAGGTGTTTTCCCATCCCCAGACAGATATTTGCCACTGTTAAACCCATCTCCCTCCCCCCCATACTATCCCCGTACCGGCAGTCATTTTCTTATAGTATTACATTGGATGTTCAAGGTCCATTATATGAGTGAGAACATGTGGTACTCGGATCTTTGTTTCTGTGAGAGGTCACTCAGTATTATAGACTCTAATTCCATCCAGGTAGCTGCGAAATTCATGATTTTGTTCTTTTTTATGGCTGCATAGTATTCCATTATGTATATGTACCACTTTTTTTAATCCAGTCCTCTTTTGATGGGCAGCATGGTTGTTTCCAGGTTCTTGCTATTGTGAACAATGCTGCAATAAACATACGTGTACAGGTATCTTTTTTATATAGTGATTTGAGTTCTTCAGGGTATATTTCCAGAAGGGGGATTGCAGGGTCATATGGAAGGTCGATTTTTAGAGCTTTTAGGAATCACCACACTGCTTTCCACAGAGGTTCCACTAGTTTACACTCCCACCAACAGTGTAGAAGTGTTCCCTTTTCACCACACCCTCTTCAGCAGATGTTATTCTTTGAGTTGTTGATAATTGCCATTCTGAATGGAGTTAGGTGGTATCTCAGTGTGGTTTTGATTTGCATCTCCCTGATGATTAGTGAGGTTGAGCATTTCTTCATGTGTTTGTTGGCTACTTGGATGTCTTCTTTTGTGAAGTGTCTGTTCATATCTTTTGTCCATTTTATAATGGGGTTGTTTGTTTTCTTCTTTTCAGTACATTTCAGTTCCTTGTAGATGTCACACCTAGAGCTGGCAAATATTTTTTCCCAGTCTGTAGGCTGTCTCCCTGCTCTCTTGATGGTTTCTTTGGCTATGCAGAAGCTTGTCAGTTTAACAAGGTCCCACTTGTCTATCTTCTCTCATATGACCTGTGGGTTTCGGGTTTTGTTCAGGAATTGGATGCCAGTTCCGATTTCCATGAGGGTATTTCCTTCCTTTTCTAAGGTTCTTATGGTTTGAGGTTTTACATTTAGATCTCTGATCCATTTGGAGTTAACCTTTGTGCATGGGGATAGATAGGGGTCCTGTTTCAATCTTCTGCATGTGGTCAACCAGTTTTCCCGGTACCATTTCCTGAATAGGTTCTCCTCTCCCCAGTGGTAGGTGGTGGGAGCTTTGTCGAAGATGAGTTGGTTGAGAAATTGAGGTTTTGCTTCTGGAATCTCAATTCTATACCATTGATCTATATGCCTGTTCCTGTACCAATACCAAACTGTTTTGATGATTGTAGCTTTATAGTAAAGATAGAAGTCTGGTATTGTGATACCACCTGCTTTGTTTTTTTTTTGCTGAGGATTGTTCTGGCTATTCTTGGACATTTGTGTTTCCATATGAATTCCTGTGTTGTTTTTTCTAGGTCTGAGAAGACTGTTGTTGTAATTTAATGGGTATTGCATTGAATTTGTAGATTGCCTTAGGTAAGATGGACATCTTCACAATGTTGATTCTTCCAATGCATGAGCATGGGATATTTTCCCACTTGTTCGTGTCATCATTGATTTCTTTGAGCAGTGTTTTGTAATTTTCATTGTAAAGGTTTTTCACGTCTCTGGTTAGGAAGATGCCAAGGCATTTCATTTCTTTGGTGGCTATTGTGAATGGAATTGTGTTTTTTATTTGGGTTTCTGTTTGTTTACTATTGGTGTAGAGAAATGCGATTGTCTTTTGTACATTTACTTTGTATCTTGAGACTTTGCCAAAGGGCTTTATCAATGTAAGGAGGCTTTTGACAGATTCTCTTGGGTTTTCAAGGTACACAATCATACCATCTGCAAAGAGAGATAACTTGACTTCCTCTTTTCCTATTTGGATACCACTGATTGCCTCCTCTTCTCTGATTGCTCTAGCCAGGACTTCCAATAGTATGTTAAACAGGAAGAGTGAGCTGAGCATCCTTGTCTAGTTCCAATTTTCAGGGGAATTGGTTCCAATTTTTGTCCATTTAGGAGTATGCTGGCTGTGGGTTTCTCATAGATGGCTTTTACTATTTTGAGGTATGTTTGCCGTATGCCTAGATGTTCAAGGGTTTTTCTCAAAGGGTGCTGGATTTTATCAAAAGCTTTTTCTGCACCTAATGATATGATTATGTGTTTTTGTTTTGACATCTATTGATGTATTTAATTACATTTATTGTTTCATGAATGTTGAACCAGGCTTGCATCCCAGGAATGAAGCCTACTTGGTCATGGTGGATGATTTTTGAGATGTATTGCTGAATCCAGTTTGCTAGGATCTTGTTGAGAATTTTAGCATCTATGTTCATCAAAGATATTGGCCTGTAGTTTCTTTCTTTGTTGGATCTTTACCTGGCTTGGGTATCAGTGTGATTTTGGCTTCGTAAAATAATTTTGGGAGAGTACCATCTTTTTCAATCACCTGGAATATCTTCAGTAGGATTGGTGTCAGCTCCTCCTTAAATGTTTTTTAGAATTCTGCTGGAAAGCCATCTTGGCCAGGGCTTTTTTTGGTAAGAAGTTTTCTTATTATGTAGTCGATTTCCTTGATTGTTATTGGTCTATTTAAGATCTCAATTTCTTCATTTTCCAACCTAGGTAGGTTGTGTGATGTCAGAAAGTCCTCCATTTCCTTAAGGTTTTCAAGTTTGTTTCCATACAAGTGTACGTAGTAGTCTCTAATGATCTTTTGTATTTCTTCAGGGTCAGATGTGACTTCATCTTTTGTGCTTCTGATTGTGCTTATTTGGGTTTTTTCTCATTTTTTCTTGGTCAGTCTAGCTAGGGGACCATCGATTTGTTTATCCTTTTGAAGAACCAGTTTTTTGTTTCATTGATTTCTTGTATTATCTTTTTGTCTTCTATGTTCTGGATTTGGGCTTTTATTTTGGTGATCTGGATTCTTCTATTGAAATTAGGGTTTTTGTGGTCTTGCTTTTCCAGCTTCCTTAGGTGGTTTGTTAGGTTGTGAATTTCTGTTCCTTTCATTTTCTTCATGTGTGTTTGTAGGGATATAAATTCCCCTCTTACTACAGCTTTTTAGGTGTCCCAGAGATTTTGGTAAGATGTTTCTTCATTTTCATTTGTTTCCAGCTATATTTTGATCTCTGATTGATTTCATCATTGACCCAGAGTTGTTTAGCATCATGCAGTTTA
>NW_006973707.1:5602-6848 GCF_000164805.1 Carlito syrichta | reverse complement strand
AATGTGTATTCTGTGGTCTTTGAATGGAGTGTTCTGTAGGTATCAATTAAGTCCATTTGGTCCAAAGTCACATTGAGCTTCCAGATCTCCTTGTTGATTTTTTGTCCTGATGATCTGTCTAGGGTTGTGAGTGGGGTATTAAAGTCACCAGTTATGATAGTGTTAGAGTCAATATCTTTCTTTAGTTTTCCAAGAAGTTGCTTTATGAAAGTTGGTGCACCTATTTTGGGTGCATATATGTTTAGGATAGACATTTCTTGTTGATGGATTGAGCCTTTTATCATTATGTAAGGGTTTCTGTATCTTTTTTGATTTTTATAGCTTGAAGGGTATTTTGTCTGAAATAAAGATCGCTACTCCTCCTTTCTTTTGTATTCCGTTCACCTGAAAGTTAGTTTCCCATCCTCTTACTTTGAGTCTGTGGGTGTCCTTTCTACTGAGGTGAGTCTCTTGAAGGCAATAGATTGTTGCCTGATGATATTTTATCCATTTTGCCATTCTATGTCTTTTCAGTGGTGCATTTAGTCCATTCACATTTAGGCTAATAATTGAAATGCAAGAGTTGATCCCTGTCATAAGGTTCTTACAGAGTTGTTCCTGTTTGTTTGTTGTCTTTCTTTGGGTTTTGGAGTTGGTTCATGTGTGTTTTTAATCTTTTGCCTGTACTCTTGTGAAGAATGCTGTTGTTCTTCTTTCTTTCTCTTCTGTGTTCAGTACTTTCTTAAGTGTTTCTTGTAGAGGTGGTCTGGTGGCAGCGTAGGTTCTTAGGGATTGGATATCTGGAAAAGATTTCAATTCTCTCTCACTAATGAAGCTTAGTTTGGCTGGGTAGGTTATTCTTGGTTGAAATTGTTTCTCTTTTAGAACTTTGAAGATAGGGCTCCAGGCTTTTCTAACCTGAAGGGTTTCTGTGGACAAATCTGCTGCTATTCTAATTGCTTTTCCCTGGTAGGTAGTCTGGTCTTTTTCTCTTGCTGCCTTTAGGATTTTTCCTTTTATAGCTACTTTGTTTAGGTGAATTATTATGTGTCTGGGAGTTTGTCTTCTCATTTGTTGTCTTGTAGGGGTTCTGTGAATCTCTTGTGTTTGAATTTTTTCATCCTTAATGAGATGAGGGAAGTTTTCTTGAATGATTTCATGAAATGTTTGTTCCAGTGTGGCTTCTGTTTCTCTTTCTGCCTCAATTACTCTTAGTTGGTCTCTTGAAGTGATCATTCATCTCTGCAGGTTTTGTTCTGTCTTTTGA
>NW_006973707.1:0-4518 GCF_000164805.1 Carlito syrichta | reverse complement strand
CCCACCTTATTAGTGTGCTGTTCCTCTATACAAAGATATGGTTTACAGAGAGAAGAAAAGAGAAGAAAAGGAAGAGGAAAAAAGAAAAAAGGGAACAATACAGTAGGAATAGTATTAAGTCATTAAAGTAACAGAATCAATGAAGCACACTCTGAGACATTTTGTTTAAGTCCAATGTACTTTCTGGTCTGATTTCTAGTTTTCTTTTCAAGCTGGTAAATTAGTTTGCAGTTAGGGTCAGTTTCCCCTGGTCTACTGTGAAGGACAGTTCAGATTACCCTCCGTTCACCACTCTGGTCTATGTCTTTATCAAGCTTGCTTCTCCTGTTTCGGTGCTGTTACCTTGAATTGCCAGCAGGTGGTGATATCTCAACTGCTCGCCCCATAGGGGGTGGGGCCGGACAGGAATAAGATGGCTGCCTGTCTCAGGGCAGACAACAGGAGACTTAAGGCGGGCAGACAGGACCTCTCAGTCACAGGAGAGGTGGCAGCAGTCCCAGCAGATCTTCCCTGAAGGGGCTTGAAGTGGATCACCTTTGGCCTAGGTGGTTTGATGTGCTATGGCTGTCACGGAGGCTGCGGCAGCGATGGCGGTGGCTGTGGGGGCTTGGCTGTGGCAGTGGCAGCATTGTTTGCTCTGCAGTGACTGTCCAGTTCATTGCGATGCCCCAGTGGTGGCAATGGACGAGCTCTGTATGAAGAGCAGGCTGTGATGTTGGGGTCCGCAACCCCCCAGGGTGAGAGTCAGAGACCCACTGCAGATCTCCTTTACAAAGGGCTTCACAGACTGGGTTGCCCCATCGCCATCTTGCCACTTCCACACGTTATTTTTAACAGGTTTTTATGTGATATGTTCACATTAATCTAATCTGTCCTAAGCTTATTACTTCTGTAAGGAAATCCTAAT
This sequence comes from Carlito syrichta, assembly GCF_000164805.1. NCBI lineage: Eukaryota > Metazoa > Chordata > Mammalia > Primates > Tarsiidae > Carlito > Carlito syrichta. The sequence continues at coordinate 3,611 of NW_006973707.1, read as the reverse complement.
GATAGTTTTGAGCTTGAATTGTGTTTTTATTTATTTTTTTATTATTATAAAGATGTGGAGTACAATTCAGGGCTAGGTATACAAACATTGATTACACAGGTACCCTTGTTGATGAGGTATGCCCCTCCCTTCCCTAGCAGTTTTCCTCAACTGCCAATCCCACACCCTTCTCCCCTGACAGTTTCCTATTACGCCAAATGCTTTCTTATGTATTATGATTGTGGAAGGTCTGCTTATGAGTGAGAAATGTGGTTCTCTGTTCTTTGTTTCTGTGATAGACTGAATATGATTGACTCCAAATCCATACAAGTTGCTGTGAAGTCAATATATTTGTCCTTCTTTATGGCTGCATAATATTCCATTGTGTATATGTACCACATTTTCTTTATCCAGTCCAGCTTTGATAGGCAACACTGTATTTTTAAAGAATAGGAATTGATAGAGAAGAATGGTTGAGAAATCTAATCAAACTGTGCAATGATACAGAGCTGTGAATGGGCTTATGGGGAACATTTATGATTTGAAATGTTTGATGTTCATTGTACATGTAGAGAAGTTCTCAAAGATGAGTTTAAATTAAGGGTTGAGGAAATATCTTGCAAGACACTGTACATTAAAAGACTGGACATCATCATATAGGTGTATGAAAACTAAAAAGCCATTGGAGGCATTTAAGAAGATAATGGGTTAGATTATTGAATATGGTAGTTTATTTTTTTCTTGGAACAATAAGCTTAACTCAAGCAAATATTATATTTTTCATATCTGATATTACTTTTGTAAGCTATAGATTCAGAATTCACATGACACATAAAACTGTAAAGCCATAACATCTGTTCTACTTTATTCTATTTTAACCTAACTTGTATATATTTTTTGGCAGCACTGTTATTCTGTTCTCTTCACAGTCCAGTCAATTTATTGACAGTTTCTACATTTTAAATATAGGCATCATTTTTATATATAACATGTAGGAAACACGTGTGAAGTATCTGAGAAAAGTACTTTTTTTCTGAAAAATTATTTTAATTTTGAAATCAACTTTTATTTTCTTTAATTTAATTGTTCAATAAATAACAACATTTGATAATTATAAGTGCTAACATTAATACCATGATGCTAATGTTATTTTAATTTCTATGTACATTTCACAAATTTTATCTTCAGAAACACTTGAAAAAATATCTACAAACACTTTTGAAAAAGTATCAAAAACTTAGGTTATTATATTCAACTTAAGAAAGAGAAGCAAGAAAAAAAAACCACTTAAGAATTTATCTAGAGCCACACAGCTAAAAAGTGAAATAACTATGAATTAAACTCAGGCAGTACAAATGAGGAATAGACAATATTAGTAGTCCCTACACTATTCTGTCTTACAATCTAATGAGGAGTAAATGACATACATGTGTATCTCTATCTATATAGCTATAAATGTATATATGTAAATATGTACCAATAAATAAATATGGATAGCATATATATGAGATATAATTAGCATAAAGTAATATTCATAACTTTCCATTTATTTAACTGGTATTGTACAAAAACACTTTGGAGAGAATATTGAAGAAAGGCAGATTAAAAAATAACTAAAAAGTGGAATAGAAATTTCATGATACCATGAGAGCACACAACAATAGCATCTTATCTCATAGATAAAGGTTTGTATGAGTTGGGCAAAGTTTCTTATAGAAAGTGATATTTCTTGGTGAGCGTTTGTAGTTCCAACTACCTGGAAGGCTGAAGTGGAAGAATCACCTGAGCCCAGCAGGTTGAGGCTGCAGTGGCTGTCAGCGTGCCACTACCCTGCAGCCTGGGCAACAGAGTGAGACTCCTACTCAAAAAAGAGTGATATTTCTTTAGATATTCTTTGGAAAAATCCAAATAATGAGAGTTATTAAGCTAGAAAAGGACTCTAATAGGGTGGCCATTGTTCTCTGCATAATTCTGTGATTTTAATACTCCTCTCTATTTGATAACTTAAGTGCATATGTGGAAAAAATAGCCACTCTGCTGAGGTTTTAGTTTCCACGTTATCCCTCAAGGTTGGTATAAAATTAACCTCTGAGAGAATGCATTACAGAAAATTTTTCTTTGATGCAACAGATCCTTGACTTAAAGTTGGAGATGGAAACAAGAGCAACAAAATTAGTTGTTGATAAGTGGATAGATCATGAAAAGATTATATATGAGGTCAACAGATATAGTCTTATAGGTCCATTTGAGACTAAGAAATTAATGATAATTGTTAAGATAAAAGCTGTGGTTTGTGTTTCAGAGTTTATAAGTCAAATTATAGTTAAAAATCATTTCAGTAGAAAAAAGGTACATGATGCAGTGATGACAATGGAGGAAGGGTGATTAAAAAAAGAATATAGTTAGAGATTTGAAGCCAGGGAAATGAGAGGGTTGTGTTTATACTGGTAAAACTTACAATCACGCAGAAGTTTGAAGGCCTCGAGTTTCTGGGTATCTATGTGTGTGCATATATGTGAATGTGTTTGCCATTTTTCCTAATAAGTATAAATAAGGATAATTTTTACTGTAAATATGGTATTAAAAATCATTTAATGAGCTAATCTAAACATTAAAACATTTAGAAGAAAAGAATGTTAACTTGAAGACCAGACAATTGAAATTATATAAACTGTAGCTTTGAGAAATAAAAGCATTAAAAAAAATTAAGTTTAAGTGACTTTTACAACATTATCAAGTGATCTAAAATTTGTCTAATTGGAATTTCAGGGGAAGGAGATGGTAACATATTTTTTTAAATGAGGCATAAAAATTTACCAATTTACAAAAGTCTTACAGCAGGATGACTTCAAGTTTTACTAATTGGTGACTCTCAAAATCAGCAAGAATGAAAATCTTTGAAAGGATTCATGTGTTGTTCTTAACTCAAATAATCAAATATACAGCAGAAAATGTAAAACAGAAATAAAATAATTCTTATTTTTATGAACATAAATAAATTCATTGTGAAAACATGTAAGAAAACTTCCTTTTAAAAAAACTATAGCCAGAGCCAAATCATACATTCACCTCTAACTCAGTCTGCCAATGAGAATATGACTACAATTATAGTATAGCCACTATAATAAGAGAAGAAAATGGCTCTTGAGCAAAGTATAGTGTCTGCCACATTCTGTCTTCTGTCCCTGAATGTTATCCATCAGTTTATACAGACCCCAACTCACATGAGGATCTGCAGGCTTGCTTCACTCTTTGATCTTCTTCCATTACTATATTTTCCCTTTACCTGTTAGTTTCAACCATTTCACACTCTTCACTGCATCCTGGCTTCTTGCCAAGGAAAGATATCAGATACATGAAGTATGTGTGTCACTGGAGACTATTTTTTATCATTAATATTTATGAAATAAATAAAATGAAAATGATATACAATTATAATTATACAGGAGTGACATTAAGTTTGTGAACTCATCTTAGAAAAAGTGCTACATATCTCATTGTTGAATATCACTATGATCACTTTTCAAGTACCCTCCTTGGGAAGCTATGCACTAATGGCAGCACCTAGTCCACCAGTAAAAGCAATTTTGGAACTTTTTGTTTGGAATGGTCATCAGAGCTCTTGTTGCATT
>NW_006973706.1:0-4037 GCF_000164805.1 Carlito syrichta | reverse complement strand
GAGAGCAACCATATCAGCCTTGCACTGAGTGGAGGAGACAGGTTAGAGACCAGAGCTGTCCTTCCTAACACAGCAGCAGCAAAAAGTGGCGGTAGCTAAAAGCAGCTGCAGTCAAAAACAGTCTCAGTGCTTGGGAAAGGAATCTGAAGTTTCAGAAATGGACACAGAGTGAGTTTTTTCCACTCTTTCTTTCTGTTTTTGTTTACATTTTCATACTTGTTTTGTTTTTGTTATTTTGTTGTTTTTAGATTTTGTGTTTTCATATTGGTATCTTTCAGGGTGAGTACATTAACAGGGGTTTTCTGTTTATTTTTTTTGTTTTGTTTTTGTTCTTTCTTTGTTTGTGGCTTGCTTTATTCATTAATAGGTGAGCTTGTCTGTTTTCCCTTTTTTTCTTCTCTCTCATCACCTTCCTTTCATCTCCCTCCTTCCTTTTCCATTATTTTCCTTTTTCTCAACTTATTTTGCTTTTGGAGGCAAACATACACTCCCTCTGCATGGAAAAATTGTAAGGTGGTGGGAAGTGCATTCCAGGGGGCTCACACACCTGTCAGTGGATATTGATCTGAGGATTGCTCCTGAATCCCAGCTTCCCTTTAATCATATCTCAAAACTGCAAAAAGCACAGTCCTCCAACTCAAGTTTGGCTTCAAAATTGAACAAATCCAGAGGCTCTACATAAGGAAGAATGGGGGATTACACAAACAGAAGTAAAAGCTATCCCCCCTATTCCTGAACAATAGAATTAAAGAAGGGGGAGGGAAAGGGGGAAGAAAAGCTTCACAAATGAAGAAAAAGCAATGGAAGAATACAGGTCTCATAAAGATACTTGGGAAGAAACAAATGAGATTACAGATTTCAGAAGTCAAACAATGAAGAGTTCCAGAATGATTGGTCTCAAACCACAAACCCAGATATCAAGATATTAATAGAATAAATAGAGATGAGGAAAGACAAGAAGAAAGAATGAAGAAGTTGATAACTGAGATAGCAGCAATAAAGAATACATGAATGAAATAAACAACAAACTGATAAACATGGAAAGCAGAATTAACCAAGCAGAAGAAAGAATCTCAGAGCTTGAGGATCAAAATATGGGACTAACCCAATCTCTTAAAAACATAGAAAAGAAGCTTAAAAAGATAGAACAAAGCCTCCAAGAGATGAGTGATCATATCAAGAGGCTGAACCTAAGAATAATTGGAATCCCTGAGGCAGATAGGCAGAGACCATTTTGGAGCAAACATTCAATGAAATTATCCAAGGAAAACTTCTCTCATCTTATCAGAGACATAACTATTGAAACACAAGATTTAGAGTGCAAGACATCAAGTAGAAGGCCAACTCCTAGACACATAGTAAATTACTTACACAAAGTAAGTATAAAAGAAAAAAACTCTAAAAGCAGCATGAAAGAAAGGTCAGACTATCTATGGGAGAAGATTAAGTAGAATAGCAGCAGACTTATCTACAGAAACACTACAGGCTAGAAGAGATTGAAGTCCAATTTTCAAAGTTCTCAAAGATAAACAATTTAAACCAAGAATTTCCTACCCAACTAAGCTAAGTTTCATCAGCAAGGGAGAGTTATAATTCTTCCCAGACATTCCCTAAGAGTTTATATGGCCTCCAGACCAGCTCTACAAGAAACACTTTAAGAAAGTATTAAGCTCTGAGGTAAGAAAAAAAGAATGGCCACATCCTTCCCAAGAATGCAGGAAAAAGATTGGAAACACACATAAATCAACTCAAAATCATAAGAAAGTCAACAAACAAATAAACAAACAAGCAGCAGCGACAACAACAAACTCTCAAGAACCTCATCACAGGGATAAACTCTCACATCTCAATAATTAACTTGATTGCAAATGGACTAAATGCACCACTGAAAAGACATAGGATGGCAAATTAGATTTTAAAAATCATCTTGCAACAATTTGCTGTCTCCAGGAAACTGAACTCACCAGAAAAGATACTCACAGATTCAAAGTAAGAGAATGGAAAACAAATTTTCAGGTGAGTGAAACACAAAAGAAAGCAGGAGTTATGCTCTTAATATCAGACAAAATACCTGATAAGCTATCAGAAATTTAAAAAGATACAGAAGGTCACTATATAATAATAAAAGGTTCAATCCATCAACAAGAAATATCCATCCTAAACATGTATGCACTGAACATAGGAGCACCAACTTTCATAAAGTTTTTTATAAAGCTTTTAGGGGAACTAAAAAAATTTAGTGACTCTAACACTATCATAGCTGGGGACTTAAATACCCACTAACAACCCTAGACAGATAATCGAGACAAAAAAAAAAGGAGATCCAGAACCTCAACTTGATGCTTGACCAAATGTACTTAATAGATACCTGCAGAACACTCCACCCAACTACTATGGAATATACTTTCTACTTATCACCACTTGGAACATACTCTAAGATCAACCACATTCTCAGTCCATAAATCAAGCATAAATAAATTTTATAAGAATGAGATATTGCCATGTATCTTCTCAGATCACAGTGGAATAAAAAAATATATATCAATAACAACAAAGTTCCCCAAAACCCACAAAGACATGTATACTAAACAGCAGTATGCTTACCAACTCCTGTGTCAACATGGAAATCAAAACAGAGATTAAAAAGTACCTGGAAACAAATGAAAATGAAGGAGCATCTTACCAAAATCTCTGGGATGCCATGAAAGCAATACTAAGAGGGGAATTCATATCTCTATGAACACATATGAAGAAAACAGAAAGATCACAAATTAACAGTCTAACAAATCCCCTAAGAAAGCTGGAAAAGCAAGCTCATCAAAAGCTAGCATCAGCAGAGGAATTCAGACCACCAAAATAAAAGCCCAAATATGGGACATAGAAGACAAATATAAAATAGAAAAAAATTAGTGACACAAAAAGCTGATTCTTTGAAGGTATAAACAAGATTGATGAACCCCTAGCCAGATTGGCCAAGAGAAAGAGAGAAAAAGCCCAAATAAACACAATCAGAAATGCAAAAATCAACTCACACCAAACAAACAAACAAACAAAACCCTGGACCAGAGGGTTTTCCAGCAGAATTTTTAAAAACATACAAAGAGGAGCTGATACCAATCCTTTTGAAGGTATTCCAAGCAATCAAGAAGAATGGACTCTCCTGAAAGCATTTTATGAAACTAATATCACATTGATACCCAAAACAGGTAAAGATCCAACCAAGAAAGGGAATGACAGGCCAATATCCTTGATGAACATAGGTACTAAAATTATCAAAAAGATTCTAGCAAACCAGATCTAACAATACAGCTCAAAAATCACATCTACCACCGTGACTAAGTAGGCTTTATCCCCAGGATGCAGGGACTGGTTCAACATCCACAAGACTATAAGTGTAATTAAATACATCAACAGACGTAAAAGCAAGAACCACATGATAATATCATTAGATGCGTAAAAAGCTTTCAATAAAATCTAGCATCCCTTCTTGATGAAAACACATAGGCACAGGTGGATCATAACTCAAAATAATAAGAGCCATCTATAAGAAGCCCACAGCCAACATACCGATAAACAGACAGAAATTGGAAACATTTCCCCTGAAAACTGAAACAAGACATGGCTGCCCACTCTCACCCCTTATGTTCAACACAGTGTTGGAAGTCCTTCCTACAGCAATCATACGAAAGGAGGAAATCAGGGATATCCAAATAGGAAAAGAGGAAGTTAAGTTATCCCTTCTTGTTCACAACATGATCCTGTATCTTGAAAACCCAAAAGAATCTGTCAAGAACCTCCTTGCACTGATAAAGGACTTTGGCAAAGTCTCAGGGTGTAAAATAAATGTGCAAAAGACAGCAGCATTTGTATACACCAATAAGCAAACAGAAACTCAAATAAAAAGCACAATCCCATTCACAATAGCACACAAAAAAATGAAATACCTTGGTATCTTCCTAACCAGAGATGTGAAAGACCTTTACAATGAAAACTACAAAATGCTGCTCAAAGAAATCCAAAAAGACACAAAGGGAAAA
>NW_006973705.1:0-838 GCF_000164805.1 Carlito syrichta | reverse complement strand
GATTTTACAGTCTGTTGCCATACATTTCCCTATCCCTTTCAGATTCAAGCTGTAGAAAGGCCCAGAACTTTGCTTCACTCATTTTGGGACTTGACATATTGTTTTTAGGCACATTAATAGATGTGTAATGTGTAATATTTAAATGACTAGGAAAATATGTGCATCTATTTAATAGTAGTAAAGTTATATAGTGAATATATATATGAAGAAATTAGAACAGTGTCTAATACTAAGCATTTAATATGCTGAATCACTACAACATGAGACAAGATTTAGAACAAAGATTAGAGAAGACTTCTTAAAAACTTGCCTTAAACTGACCTTGGAAGTATAGGTGACAAGTGTACAGAAAGTATAAAACTGATGAAAGTGTTAATGAAAGCACATGAATAAGAATAGTAAATATGTAAGGAATATTAGACTGAAAATAAGATTAAGAGTACAAAAAGGTACTACAATAAACATTCCTTAAACTGGAACTTTTGAATAAATTCCAAATGACATCCTTTCACAATGATGAAGCTGGGGGTATTATCAAGTAATGAAGCATAGGATATATTATCAAAGCTTATCCATTAGCTTGAAACTACCTCAAGACTTATTCAACTCCATAACTATAGACCCTAAAACCTAGTAGGCACAAGAAATCATCTGCTATGTTGAACCCATTCTAACTACATTTATCTTTATAAGCACCACTCCAACATCAAAATATTTCAAGATAATTTTAACACAAACTATGATTTTCTCACTTTTGCTTAAAGCTTGATTTCATAAAACAGACAAAAATAAAAAATAAAAGTTCTGCATCACAGAATTTTTTCCTAAAAATCTTATA
>NW_006973704.1:0-800 GCF_000164805.1 Carlito syrichta | reverse complement strand
GAAGTGGGAGTTGGGTAATGGAATTCGTCATATACAGGAAACTGCATGTCATATTGCTAAGGAAAGTATAAGGAATCTGTTTACATGGGTCCTCAAATCCCAAAAATTACAGGCCGTCTTCCTCAGAGGTAACCACGAATCAGGTTTTTGAAAGTAGGGATCTGGATAATGGGAGTCCTCACATTCAGGAAACTTCAAAGCCTATTGCTAAGTAAGAATAAGGAATCTGCGTTACTCATGTCCTGAATCCTCAAAAAATCTTCAGGTCGTCTTGCTAATGGCTAAACACGAATCAGGGTGTTTTAAGTATGAATCTGGGGAAATAGAGTCCTTATATACAGGTAACTACATGATCTTTTGTTAAGAAAGAATAAGGAATCTGGGTTACACAAGTCCTCAATCCCAAAAATCTACAGGACACCTTGGAAAAGACTAAAAAAGATTCAGAGATTCGAAGCAAGATCTATGTAATGAGAGACCTAATATACAGGAAAATACTCGGCCCCTGGCCAAGGAAGAAAAAGAATCGGGGTTATAGCAGTCCTCAGTCCTGAACATCAACAGGCCATGTGCTGTGGCTAAACAGGAATCAGGGTTGAGAATTTGCAACATAGGTAATAGCAGTCGTCATATAAAAATCTACACAATCTCTTGCTAAGAAGAAATAAGAAACCTGTTTTACATGGGTCCTCTGTCACAATATCTACATGACATGCTGCTAAGTGCTAAAAAAGAATCAGGGTCTCGATCCTTGGGTTCTGGGGAAAGGGAGTCCTCATATACAGGACACTACACGACCC
>NW_006973703.1:0-975 GCF_000164805.1 Carlito syrichta | reverse complement strand
CAAATTTCTAACTCAAATTTTAAGATAACAGAAAGCTACATACTTTAGACAACCATTTTCATGAGGGAAAAACTAACAAACAACAGTCCACACTCTGGAGGTGATGGAGTCTTGGAGTCTAGAGGAATTGTGTAGAACTGAGAAAAATACTCAGCAGAGAGATACAACGATAACTTTTACTAGGTAAGACATGTAGTTGACTCTTGGCTGCAAAGGAAAAATGTAGAGAATGAGTCTACTCTCAGAGTTCAGAACACCCTGTCTACAATACTGTGGACTCTATGGGTTAGTAGTTCACTTGAACAGACAGCTTTATTTACACTCTGCATAATGATTCACTGGGTCACTAAGGAACAATGATAGAAGAAAGCAACAACTGAACTCAGACATTCTTTCATACCTGACCACATTTTTTAAAGATTCCTTTCCTTTGAGATAGGGCTTATCACTAATGAATAGTCTCAAAGCACAGGATCTCTGTGCTTCTTATCTTTTTTTTATAAAAACTACCGGATTACATTGAATCAAATAACAGTCTTGAGAGAATTTAGATTTTTCGAGATGTTCCCATTTTCTCCTACTGGACCTGCATTGATAGAAAATGTAAACATGTCTTTGAACTCGATCTCTTCTTTGTTAGCTGGGTCTGGAGTTACTGGTATCTGGGAAATATTTAACATGCGCAGTTCACTCAATAGTCAATTAAAAAAAAAAGCTTCAGTTTTGCTCAACACTGCCTGTTCCCTTGTTAGCAACCCTGTATTTTGCCTACTAGTGCTTCAGCACAGTTGTCATTGGTCCTACATATATGGGACCTGTGAGTTTAACATGTTGATTTAATCCCACTTCCAGTTTAGGGGAAATACTTCTTACTACGAGGAGTGTTCTTATTTGCAACACGGAAATGAAAACAGACTTCATACCTTAAGAAACATATATAATCATTTTTTATTCTTCATAAAACCTCTTCAGTAT
>NW_006973702.1:0-823 GCF_000164805.1 Carlito syrichta | reverse complement strand
TAAGCCAATTTTTTTGTTAGATCCAAAGTCCAGTTGTATTATCTTTGCTATGGTGGATTCCCCTGTTCTGTCATTTTCTTATTGTGTTTTATTTATTTATTTTGTTTGTATATATTGGTGTGGTTTCTTTTGAGAGTTTGTCTGTAATTGATTTTTGTTTGATCCAGTTTGTTTTGTCGTTACTATGGAATTTGCTCTGTTTCTTCATTTTCTTATCATATTTTATGTTTTGTTTTGTTTCTATAAGTTAGCATGGTTGCTGTTTTTTTATAGGAAATTTACAGGAAAATCGCTTGTCTATTAGCTCAAAGGTCAGATTGCATTAACATTGCTGTGGTGGTTTCCTCTGTTTTATTTTTTGCCATGATTTTTAGGTTTTTTGTTTGTTTATTCTCATTGGTGTGATTACTTTTGAGAGTTCCTCTCTAACTCATTTTTTTTGTTAGATCCATAGGCCAAGATGTAGAATTGATGCCATTACTTTTCTGTTTTGAACTTCCTTTTTGATATAATTGTCTTACAGAGTTTCTCTCTGTGCAGCACAGCATGCAACACAGTGGCTTAATTATAGTTTATTGCATCTCTCCCCACTCCTGAGCTCAAGGTATCCTCTTTCCTCAGTCTCATTAAAACCTAAGAACGCAGGAGTAAAAAGACTACTCCTAGGATTTTAAAATTTTAATTTTGTTTTAATAATTTATTTTGTTTTAGACACTTTAATATCTTTTTCACGATGATGCTTTCCAAGGATTCACTTATTTTTTCTTTTTTCAGATTAGCAAGAACATGTTTTTATATACATTGCATATGAAAAGATAAAGAA
>NW_006973701.1:0-954 GCF_000164805.1 Carlito syrichta | reverse complement strand
AACCTTCATCAAAATGAGTATAGAAGGAATATACCTAGAACAATTAAGGCTACATATAAATGAGAAAAAATGAATACCTTTCGCCTAAGGACTGGAACTAGACAAAGATGCTCATTTTCACCGCTTTTATTAAACATAACTTTAGAAGTCCTGGAAAAAACAATTATGCAGAGAAAAAATATCAGGCATCTAAACTAGAAAAGAGAAAGTCAAATTAGCCTTAATTGTAGACTACATGATTTTTTACCTAGAAAAACACAAAGAATCCATTGAAAAACTATAAGAATTGAAAAATAAGTTTAGTAAAGTTGTAGGATACTATACCATTTAATGAAAGGGCTTTGAACATCCTTGGATTTTTGGTATCTGCAGGATAGTCCTGGAAACAATCCCACATAGATACCAAGGAATTACTGCATAGATAGATGATAGATAGATAGATAGATAGATAGACAGACAGATAGACAGACAGATGGGAAGGGATTTGTCATGGAAGCTGCCTCATGTTATTATAGAGGCCAAGAAATTCCAGTCTGTTGTCTATAAAACTGGAGAACAAGAAAAGCCAGTGGTGTGATTCATCCTGAATTTGAAGGCCTGAGAACCAGAAATGACAATAATCTAAGTCCTGGATTTTGAAGGCCAAAGAATCCGAAGTTCTGATTTCTAAGGGTAGAAGAAGATTGAGTTTCAGCTCTAGAAGAGAGAAAGAATGTGTCCTTCCTTTGCCTTTTTGTTCTATCCAGAACCTCAACAATATGGATGACACCTGACCACATTGGTGAGGGTAAATTTTCTTTACTCAGTCTGTTCATTCAAATGGCAATCTCTCCTGGAAACACTCTTACAGACACAATGAGAAATAATGCTGTATCATTTACCTGGGTATTACTGAATCCAGTCAAGTTGATACACAAAAATTAACTATGACATACTTTATCTTATTGAAATCTC
>NW_006973700.1:0-5977 GCF_000164805.1 Carlito syrichta | reverse complement strand
ATCCTCTAAATGAGGTAATCTATTTTATATTTAAAGCAGTGTTTATTGAGAGGACCAAGATTCTCCAAAACTGGGAGGGGACCTGAGGGGATTGCCCAAGAAGTAGTCTTTTATTATTATGGTGACAGAAACCTGTTGAGGCTTGGTTATAGCACAACCAAATAATATTTTAGTACTTTCTTTAGTTTAGAAACTTTTGAATGTTTTTAGTATTGTGTAACAGCGTTTGAGCTGTTTTTCCTACAGGATTTGAACATTGCTTTTGCTAAGATCATAATGAGTTTTCCAGAATTTTCAATTATCTAAATTTTTATACTAATGCAGAGCCCAAATACTTACTACTTTGTAAATCTCAATGTTATTTTGGTTTATATATATTGGGCCCCAAATCCTCTTTTTTCTGTGTGCCTCATTTAAATGCATGGTGATTTATAATATCAGATTAATCAGATACTTTGTTGCAGAGTGCATCACTGTGTCTTAGGTAGAGAAAATACTAGGGGATTCAATGGAAAAACTTATTAAAATTGTAAATTGGGTTAAAATGTAAATGCAATGTGATTTTATATTTCCTTAAAATATATGAAGGAAACTTTTCTCTCAGGATTGCACATCTGTAACATTTAATCTAAATTAAGAAGCAGAAAATATAGAGTGCACCAAGAAAATGTACACAAATTTTAAGAATAGAAAAAGCTGTATTAAATAACGATACTGTTTTATTTTCTAAGTTTTTAAAATTTATTATGCATTCTGCTTTCTGAATAGCTAGGTACACTGAATCGCAAGGATCAGTTTTCTAAGAATGATATAGATCTTGAATCTCAATAAGTTTCATTTAGGCAAAAGAAAACATTCAGAATTTATTTGAAAAACACTGTAGATGTCAATTTTTAAGGCAGAATTATACGATGTATTCCACATATTAAAAAGAAAAGTAGTTATCATTGGAGTATTATACAATTTTTAAAACATCAATCCCTACATAATGAACATTTCCAGGCCCAACCATGAATTATAACCATTTTTAAAGTAAAAAAAATAAAAAATAGAATAAACAAATACAGTCAGTTGCATGATTTACAGCCTTCATTTATTTATTTATTTATTTATTTAATTTTATAATAATTTTGTGTGCATTTCAGAGTGATATATACAAACATTGATTATGCAGGGTACCTGCTTTATGAGGCATGCCTCTCTGTTCCTTAGCAGTATACCTCCACTGCCAATCTCAGCCCTCACCCTAAACAGTTTTCCACTACAGCCATGGATTTCTAACAGCACTACAGGTGATCAAGTTCAGCGCATGAGTGAGAACATATGGAACTCTGTTCTTTGTTTCTGTGAAAATCACTGAAAATGACTTACCTCACATCCAGCAAACTTTCAGCAAAAACTTTGTATCTTTCCTTTTTTATTGCTGCATAATATTCTATTGTGTATATACCACATTTATTTTATCCATTCCAGGTTTGATGGCAACATGGTTGTTACAATGTTTTATTTCAATTGTGATGAGAGCTGCAAAAAACATACTGGTGCAGGTATCTTTTTGGTAAAATGATTTGAGTTCCTCCAGGTATATTATCAACAGTGGAATTACTAAATCCCATGATAGGTCCATATCTTGTCCCTTTACAGACCACCACGCTGTTTTCCAATGATGTTGCTACACTTTTCAGTCCACATGCAGTGTAGAAGCATTTATTTCTTCCCAAACTCTTATCCGTATCTGTTATTGTTTGTTTTATTATTGATGGTCAGTCTTACGGGGGTATGTGGTATTTCAAAGTGGCTTCAGTTGAATTTCTTTGATGATGAGTGAGGTTGAGCAAATTTCATGTGTCTGCTGTCTGCCTGTATCTCTTCTTATGAAAAGTGTCCAATCTCGTATTTTGCACACTTTTCAAAGGAATGTTCTTCTGATTTTTCTGAGTTTTTGAGTTCTTGACATTCTAGATGTTATACCTTATTGCAATTATATAGGTGGAGAATCATTTTTCCCATTCTGTTGACTTTAGCCCTGCTCTTCCGATGGTTACTTTTGTTATGAAGAAGTATATTAATTTGATGAGATCCCACTTGTCTAACTTATTTCTTAAGGTATGGGTATTTAGGGCTCTGGGGAGGAATTAGTTTAAGGTTCCAGTTTCCCAAATGGTGTTTCCTGTGTTTTCTGAGATTATTATAATTTGTGGTTTTATGTCTAGGTCTTGATCCATTTAGAGTTAATGTGTATGGTGATAGATATGGGTCCTGTTTCAAACTTTTGCATGTTTTCAACCTGTTCCCAGCACCATTTACTGTTTACGCTTTCCATTACCCAGTGGGTCTTGGAGGTTATTTCAAGAGGAGTTGGTTGGGAATTTGAGGATTTCATTCTCTGTGCTGATCCATTGACTTATGAACCTATTCTTGCACCAACACCAGGCTGTGTTGATTACTGTAAACATATAGTAAAGTTTGAAGCCTGAACTGCGATATCTCCTGCTTTGTTTCTTTTGATAAGATTCTTTTGACTATTCATGATTGTGTATTGTTTCATATGAATTCTTTTTTTTTTTTTTTTTTTTTGAGTTGGAGTCTCACTCTGTCGCCCAGACTGGAGTGCAGTGGCCGCTCCTGGCCACCGCAGCCTCGACTTGCTGGGCTCCAGCGATCCTTCTGCCTCAGCCTTCCAAGTAGCCAGAATTACAGGCATGCGCTACCATGCCCAGCTAATTTTTTATTTGTTGTAGAGATGAGGTCTCGCTGCCCAGGCGGGTCTTGAACCCGCGGGCTCAGGCAATCCACTCACCTCAGCCTCCCAAAGGTGCGGGATTACAGGCTGAGCCACCGAGCCCGGCTTATATGAATTCTTTATTGTAATTTCCAGGTCTGAGAAGATTGATGGTAACTTAATTGTTATTTCATTGAATTCGTAGATTGACTAAAAGGCTAATTTTTACATAAAAAGATGTAAATAAGGTCAGGGAAACAAGCATGTAGAATTGTCATTTATGACATCAGGCTCAAAACTTTGACATCATAATAGGAGGGACCTTGACTACTGAGCAATCCTTAGGCTTCAAGCACTTGTGTACAGTGCTCTGCCAAATGCAGTAGACATGGTGAGTTTCATTCCCAAGAAGCGAAGAGAACCATGTGTTCAAACCTAACCAAAAATTTTTCTAGGGATAAGTGACCATTCAAGAATCCTCTAAGTCGGGCTTGGTGGCTCAGCCTGTAATCCCACTCCTTTTGGAGGCTGAGGTGAGTGGATTGCATGAGCCCACTGGTTCGAGACGCGCCTGGGCAGAGAGACCTCATCTCTATAATAAATCAAAATGACATCGGGGTGTGGAAGCGCATGCCTGTAATTCCGGCTGCTTGGAAGTCTGAGTCGGAAGGATCGCCGGAGACCAGCAGGTCGAGCATACGGTGGCCAGGAGCGGGCACTCCACTCCTGTCTGGGGGACAGACTGAGACTCCAACTCCAAAAAAAGAAAAAATTAAAGCTCTAAACGAGGTAGTCTTTTTTTAAAAATTCTTTTAAAGCAGTCTTTATTGAGAGAACAGAGAAAATCCAATCTGGGAGGGGAACTGAATGGGTTGCCCACGAGGTAATCTTTTATTATTATGGTCATGGAGTTCTGTTGGAGCTTGTTTGTAGCACAACCAAATAATATTTTAGCACTTTCTTTAGCTTACATCTTTTGGATGTTTAGTACTGCATAACTTCCTTTGAGCAGTTTTCCTAGAGGATTTGAACATTGTTTTTGCTAAGATCATAACCAATTTTAAAGAATTTTCAATTCTCTAAATTTTTATACTAATGCAGAGCCCAAATACTTACTACTTTGTTAATCTACACTTTATTTTGGTTTATACATATTGGGCCCCAAATTCTCTTTTTTTCTGTGTGCCTCTTTGTAAATGCTTGGTGATTAAATGTGTCAGATTTATCGATACTTTGTTGCAGAGTACAGCATTATGCTTTATTAGAAGTAATACTAGGGGACTAAATGGAAATATATTTTTTAAAATATACATTGTGTTAAAATAAAAAGGGAATGTGAGTTTATATTTCCTTCAAATATATAAGGGAAACTCTTCTCTAAGGATTGCACGTCTGTAGTATTTAATCAGAATTAACAAACAGAAAATACAGGGTGCAGCAAGAAAATGTAAACAAATTTTAAGAATGGAAAAAGCTGTATTACATTACGATACTGTTCTATGTTCTAAAATTTTTAAGATTTATTTTGCATTCTGCCTTCTGAATAGCACTTAGGTACAATGAATCTCAAGGCTCAGTTTTCTAAGAATGATATAGATCTGGAATCTCAACAAGTTTCAATTTAGTCAGAAAAAAACATTCTTAATTTATGTGAGAAACACTGTAGTTGTCAATTTTGAAGGCAGAATTATACCATGTAATCCAATGTATTAAAAGGAAAAGGAGTTACCATTGGAATATTATACAATTTAAAAAAAATCAATCCCTGCATAATGAACATTTCTAGGCCCAACCCTGAATTGTAACCATTTTTAAAGTAAAAAAAAGTATAATCAAATAAAGTCAGTTGCATGTTTTACAGCTTTCATTTATTTATATATTTAATTATGTATTTATTTTTTTTAAAAAATGTGGTGTACAATTCAGAGTTAGATATACAAACATTGATTATGCAGGGTCCCTGGTTGATGAGATATGCCCCTCCCTTCCTTCGCAGTATCCCTCCACTGCCAATCTCACCCCACCCCTAACAGTCTTCCACTACTGTCAATCACTTTCTTACAGCACTCTAAGTGATCAAGTTCAGCTCATGAGTCAGTACATATGGAACTCTGTTCTTCTTTTCTGTGATAAATCATTGCAAATGTCCTACCTCATATCCATCAAACGTTCTGCAAAATCCTTCTGTCTATCCTTTTTTATGAGTGCATAATATTCCACTGTGTATATACCACATTTATTTTATCCATTCCAGCTTGATGGACAACATGGTTGGTACCATGTTTTTTTCCACTTGTGATTACAGCTGCAAAAACCTATTGCTGCAGGTATCATTTTGGTAAAATCATTAGATTTCCTCCAGGTATATTCTCGAAAGGGGAATTACTGAGTCACATGGTTGGTCAATATCTTGTCGCTTTACAAACCACCACACTGTTTTCCAAAGATGTTTCTCTAATTTTTAGTCCACATGCAGTGTAGAAGCATTTATTTTTTCCCAAATCCTGATCTGCATCTGTTTTTTTTATTATTACTGATGGCCAGTCGTACAGGGGGTATGTGGTATTTCAAAGTGATTTCATTTGCATTTCTTTGATGATGAGTGAGGCTGAGCAATTTTCATGTGTGTCCTAGCTGCCCCTATTTCTTCTTATGAAAAGTGTCTAATTGCGTATATTGCACACTTTTCAAAGGTAATGTTTCTGATTTTTCTGAGTGTTTTCCATTCTTGAAGATCCTAGATGTTATGCCTTTTTACAGATATATAGGTGGAGAATGGTTTTTCCCATTCTGTTGGTTGTTTCCCTGCTCTTCTGATGGTCTGCTTTGTTTTGCAGAAGTATGTTAATTTGATGAGATCCTACTTGTCTAACCTACTTCTTAAGGCATATGTACTTAGGGCTCTGAAGAGGAATTAGTTTCTGGTTACAGTTTCCCTAATGGTTACTCCTGCATTTTCTAAGATTATTATAATTTGTGGTTTTACGTTTAGGTCTTTAATACATTTAGAGTTAATGTGTATGGTGATAGATAGGGATCCTGTATAAATCTTGTGCATGTTGTCAGTCTTTTCCCAGCACCATTTACTGAATATGTTCTCCATTACCCATTGGGTCTTGTAGGTTTTATCAAAGATGAATGGGTTGAGAATTTGAGGATTTCATTCTCTCTCCTGATCCATTGGGCTATGGAACTATTCTTGTACCAATACTAGGCTGTGTTGATTACTGTAAACATATAGTAAAGTTTGTAGTC
>NW_006973699.1:0-575 GCF_000164805.1 Carlito syrichta | reverse complement strand
AGGAAGGAAGGAAGGAAGGAAGGAAAGAAAGAAAGAAAGAAAGAAATGAAGGAAAGAAGAAAGGAAAGAAAGAAAGAAAGAAAGAAAGAAAGAAAGAAAGAAAGAAAGAAAGAAAGAAATTCCCCAGCAGACCTTCTGCCCTCAGTCCTCCCCCCGATGCCAACATATGAGGGTCCCCCAACTTTGGCACCTTCCAGCCCCAACCTGTGGTGCTCAGCCTCATCATCCCAGTGCTTAGGTAGGTGGAGTCCAGCGACCGGCCAAAGACTGTAGCCCAAAACCCTCTCGGGCACCTCAGCAAAACCTCCTCTCTACCTTCCATCAAAAATGAGCCAGGAATGGTGGTGCCTGCCTGTCATTCGGGCTCCTTGGAAGTCCGGGGTAAGCCTAGTGGACCAAGGCATGCTGGCCAGGAGCGAGCCACCATACTCCTGCCTGGTCAACAGAGTGAGACTCAGACTCAAAGACATAAAACAAAAAAGGGGGGGAAAAGTATCCATTTGTGTATGGAGTTGGGAACATCGTGAACAGACAAAGATCATTTGGGAAGGAGTCCCCAGTCTTGAGCCTAGTGT
>NW_006973698.1:0-911 GCF_000164805.1 Carlito syrichta | reverse complement strand
TTTAAAATGACTGGGCATGGTGGCTGATCACAGTTATCCCAGCACTTTGGGAGGCCACAATGAGTGAATTGCTTGATTCCAGGTGTTGAAGACCAGTTTGGGCAATTTGGTAAGATCTCATCTCTATAATCAAAATCAAAATCTTAGCCAGGAATGATGGCACATTCCTGTAGTTCCAGCTACTAGGAGGGTGAGGTGGAAGGATTGCCTGGGTCTAGCAGATCAAGGCAGCAATGGCCCTGAGCGTGCCACTGCATTTCTGCATGAGCAACAGAGTGAGAACCTGACTCATATAAATAAAAGAAAGAAAAATAATTTGATGATAATTTACATAAAAAATTGAATCCTAATTCTTCAATTTAATTTTTGAAGAGAGTCTCACTCAGTTGCCCAGGCAGGGGAGCTGTCTCATGCTCATGGTTACTGCAGCTACGGTCTCTTCGGCTCTGGTGATCCTTCTTCTTAAGTCTTCCCAGTAGCAGGAATGACATGCCTTAGCCTACCGTGTGACTGGAATTACTGGCATGCACCACCATGCCTGGCTAGTTGTTTTATTTATTGTAGAGCACAGGCCTTGCCTAATTGCCCAGGCTGGTCTTGAAGCCCTGAGCTCAGGCGATAATCTCGTGTTAGTGAGCAAAATGCTGGGATGACAGGCGTGCGCCACCTCACGCAGCTAAACCGGACATGTTAAAAATGAAAAAAATTAAGGGCTGAGTGTAGTGGCACATTCCTGACATCCCAGCACTTTGGGAGGGAAATGTGAGAGGACTGCCTGAGTCCATGCATTCGTGACCGGTTTGAACAATTTGATGAGACCTTGTCTCTACAATAAAAATCAAAATATTAGACAGGCAGGGTGACACATGCCTGTACTTCCAGGTACGTGGAGGTTGAGGCAGAAGGATCGA
>NW_006973697.1:2209-10047 GCF_000164805.1 Carlito syrichta | reverse complement strand
CGTGCCACTATTGTTATTCTGTTCCTGATGACACATATAAGAAAGTTTATAAGAACTTTGCTTATTAATACGCTGCCCTACTATGAGGCACAGCTATGAATGTACCCATCTTGTTCAACTTCAAATTATAAGAATAAGCTTGAAGCAAGTCTGAATAGACTTAGTTGCTGAGTGCAAACTATCTCTACAGGTCTGAGTTCAGAGGTCATCATCTTATGGGGATCCCACTGCACCCTGTGCACCTAAGGGCAGGCAAAATCTGATCAAAATTGGCCTTTACTAGCAATTTTGAATAAGAAAAATATAATAAGTACATTAGTCAGTAATACCATGCACTTAAAGGAAGGTACATGGCAAAGAAAAGAGTAGTCCCACCTGTTTGATCTTAGAGAGATGATATTTGTCTTAAGAATTTGGTGTTAAAGACTACATGTTTTATGAGTCTAGGTCCCCTCCCTTTTGTTCCCCCAGCTAAAGGAGCCACCTCCATCTCTCTTTGCTTGAGGGCAGTCCCTACTCCCACCCACTTCATGAAAACTCAGTCACTCTACATTACTCATCTGTTTATAACACACGGGGGAGGGGTACACCTATTCCCTGCCAGACATAGTGGCAAGATTACAGGTACAAAGATGAACAAGACATAATCTCTGCCCTAGAGATCTCAAAGTCAATATGGGAGATTGGGAGACAAAGACATAAAACAATAGCCACACAACGTGGTAAATAAATACTATCATAGAGATAGGTATATACTCAGTGTTACGGGAATATGAAGAATAACTAAAACTTCAAAGCAGCAGCTACATTTGATCTATCTTTTCTTTTATTGATTTATCCTTTTTTTGAGACAGGATTTCACTCTGTCACCTAGGCTGAAGTGCAGTGACACCATCATGGCTCACTGCAGCCTCAAACTTCTGGATTCACGTGATTTTCCTACCTTGACCTCAAGTAGCTGGGACTACATGCATGCACCACCATGTCCAGCTAATTTTTCTTTTTTCTTTCTTTCTTTCTTTTTTTTAGAGAAGTCTCACTATGTTGCCCAGGCTGGTCTCAAACTCCTGGACTCAAGCAATCCTCCCACTTCGGCATTCCAAAGTGCTGGGATTACAGGTGTGAGCCACTGTGTCCAGCCTACATATGATCTTTAAAAAGAATTGAGAGTAGCCAGGCTCGGTGGCTCAGCCTGTAATCCCGAGTCTTTGGGAGGCTGAGGTGAGTGGATTGCCTGAGCCCGCGGGTTCGAGACCCGCCTGGGCAGCGAGACCTCAACTCTACAATAAATCAAAAAATCAGCCGGGCATGGTAGTGCATGCCTGTAATTCTGGCTACTCAGAAGGCTGAGGGGGAAGGATCACCGGAGCCCAGCAGGTCAAGGCTGTGGTTGCCGGGAGCGACCACTGCACTCTAGTCCACTGCACTCTAGACCACTGCACTCTAGTGACAGAGTGAGACTCCAACTCAAAAAAAAATTGAGAGTATGCTTGGTCAAAAAAAAGTATAGAAATTCATAGAAAAAGAGAAGAATTTATGCAAAGATAAGGCAATATGAAAGAACATGAACATGTTATAATCAAGACATGGCAAGTATCTGCAGGTAAAGCACAGTGTATGTAAAAGGAAATTTCACCAGATAAAGTCAAAAAAGAGATTGGGTCATTTAATAAGGACTGTAGTATAAAATACTAAAGAATGTATTAGATTTCATTCCATAAGTAAGCAGAGTCATTGAGGTTTTTAAGAAAAAAAGTGGCTAATGAATTTTT
This sequence comes from Carlito syrichta, assembly GCF_000164805.1. Taxonomy (NCBI): domain Eukaryota; kingdom Metazoa; phylum Chordata; class Mammalia; order Primates; family Tarsiidae; genus Carlito; species Carlito syrichta. Next base: position 8,275 of record NW_006973697.1, on the reverse strand, counting down.
ATTATAGAAATAGGTGACAAGACTGTAGAAAAATAATGATTAACCCTATGACTCTAACTGGAGGGCAGATGACCTCCAATTTTTCCTAAGACACCATTATATCCTATACTTCAATTATATGAAAATGGTTGTATTTGCATGAATGTCTCAAACTCATATCTAAAATATTAAACTGATATTTAATTTTTGAATGTACTTATGATTTAATGCTGCATAATTTCACCTTTTTAAAATAATGAGTTCTTCTTCTCTGTCCTATACACAATATTTTCTACAAAGCATTTAATAGATACTTGCTAATTGATTAAGTTGCATAAAACTTACCCTAGAGGATCTTTTCTAGAAATCAATTTTATGCTTTCTGATTCTATGATTTCTACTGATTCTATTATGCTCTCTGATGCTATTTCTAATCTGTTTCTACAGACTGTTGGAGAAATATAAGGTCAACCAGGTAAGTATTTGCACAAGTGCATTTAAAATGTGCAGCTCTTCTTTTCTGCTGGCTCCAGCTCATAGAGATATGGCTTCTTATTTTAGGCAAATCAGTACTTGGGTGCCACACTGATACTGTTGGCTATATTTCTTACATTCAGTAGTAATTCAATGTGAAGCTAGAGTCCTGAAACTTAGTGGATCATGTAGAATATTCCTAGAATTATACCAATAATTTTTCTAGCAATTTTAGAGGAGCTATAAATGAAAGAAGGCTGATGAAATGTCTGTAATTACTCCTAGAACACTACAGCTTGTGAGATACTGTCATTAAATGTTTTGACAGCTTCTTTGAAGTACAATAAAGAAAAATATAACTTTAGCAAAGGCTTTTAACAACCACAACATCGGCTTAAAATGGTTGTTATTACATATTTGTACAGAAAACTAAATACAATAATATGTTATCATTCTTGAGATCTTTCACACTTTGGTTAGAAGAGAACACTAATCAGTTGTTGAAATCTAAACTGATTATTTCTGACATGTCAACAGATGCACAAACTCCCTGGCTGAAACAGGAACACGTGTCTATTTTGCGTAAATAGGCTGAAGGAATATAACAGAGAGAAGTAGGGAAAGACAATACTCAGTCTAATAAAATGCAATGTGAAAATATTTCACATTATTTTATAGAATGCTCCAATCAAAAAGACCTGGAAGGCCAAAAAAAAAGGAACATGACCAAAGGCAGGTGGGAAAAGGAAAAAAAAGAGAGAGAGAGAGAAATAATAAAGACATTTTGCATACTACAATAAAATTATGTATGTAATCTGTCTTTGCATTTTTAGTTTTTCTTGAAAAGTGTTACAAATCCCACCAAACTCCTAAAGATATAGTTCAGTAATATTCTATCATTTGCTGAAAAGTAGGGGACACTTCAGTGTTTAACAGTAAAATGCTGTAATACCTTAGTCCCTTGGAGCAAATACCATCTTCTTCCCCAATTTTCTGCATATTTACTATTTGATAGTGTTCCTAAACTTGCCTGGTTAACGGAATCAGTCATAGGCTCCTCCCTTGAAGACTCTGATTCAGTATACACAGGGTGAGGTCTAGGAATGTTTATTTTTACAAGCATCCCAGATGACTTGTATGATCAAGCAAGTTTGAAAAATAGGCCCTATGACATAATTATTTTAAAAATAATTTGGTTGTAAGAATTACTCTTTCCCAATAATTCATAATGTCTCTTGCCATGAAGAAGACCTCAGGGTACTCTACGTGACCTTGCTGAAGCACCCTCAACAATCTACAGTGAAATAACCAAAGGGTTATTCCTTTGTTAAAACCTATATTCAATCATTTCTCAGTGAATGGATCTCATAATTAGATAATTCTCCAAACCAAAGCAAAGACATGGCTGACAAAATCTAGCCTGACTAATCAAAAGAGACTCTAACCCTTCACACAATGAGGTACACTGGAACACTGATGATATTTCTGCAACTAGAGTCAGCTCCTCCCCAAATGTTCACACAAAGACAAAGCAGATAATTTCCCTGTTAAATGTGAGTCATCATCCTAATGACTTAGACTGCTAAGGTACACATATTGAAATATATGCTTCCCAGCACAATTCCACATCCAATTATAATAGTAAATCAAATAAAGGCACAGTAAAACTGTCACTCACACAAGGGAGAAATACGAAGTCATAAGTCAATTCAAATACTGCTAATATCCTCAGAGGAACAAATGTGGATGCCTGGAACCACTTTCAGTAGACTCCATATAATTGCTTTCCCCTAGGAATCTTTCATAAGAAATGTCAGCTAAAAAATTTTGGTAAATTTCCATACCTTAAGCTAAGTAAAATCCTGAAAGATAATCCCATTTCTTTACATGAGTTTTGCAACATCTCTCTATATCCTTCACATTTAAGTTCCACTTTTATTTTAAAGCATTAGGCTTTACATTAACATAGTAACTGTTCAAATTTCTATGTGCTGAGTGAAAATTTTGTATTGTATTTGAAATGGAAACATAATCAATGGATTTTTCTCTTCAAAACATGCAGAGTTTTTATTTTTACAAAATTTCATTTTAACTATAATTTATTTTAATTGCCAAATAAAAGATTTAAAAGTTAAAGATAAAATGCCTAAAAGTAACATTAATAGAATGTACATTACTGAAGATGAATTCAGGATTTTGTTTTGCTTTGGTTTTGATACTTACCATATTTACATGGTTTACTTGCAGCTCTTAGGACAAAGGTGGAAAAAGTTAGAACATATACAATAAGCATTATACCTGTGGTATTGTTCCTTATTAAAATGATGACAGTATTTTAAACACAAGGGCCAATGCAAAGCCCTCTGAAAAACATACATGAAAATTGAATCTACAAGCACTAATACAGAACAAAGCATCTAAAACTCCCCGGAAATATTCAGTTTGTGTCTTAGTAAAAAAGCAGGAACATTTCAAAGAGGTAGATGAGGGCTCAATATAAGGAAGAACTTTCTAAGAATTAGGGCTGACCAACAATGCAGGAGTGAACTTCCTTCCTCTAGTATTGGCAATGGTCAAGCAAAAGCCCTGAGACCACCTAACATGCTTGCTATCAAGGATATTCTTGCTTTGTTTAGGAAGTTGTTCCAAATGACCTTGGGGGTCATTTCCAAGTAAGTGGTTGCTTCAATGGTTATTTTCAATGAGATGAATGACATGGGCGCGCGCGCGCGCGCACACACACACACACACACACACACAGTTGTAACCCCAGAAGAGAGCATGGAAGCCTGATATTTTAAGATGTGATTTTACAGGCAAAAAAAGCAAAGAAGAATCGATCAGCTCTGTCCCCAAATTGCCATCCTGCAGAAGTGGGAAAGAGAAGGAGGTACAGGCTTTCTGCCTGAGGATTCTTTCTGGGTCAAAGAACAAATCCAGGTCCTTAGTGACCTCTAGCACATTCTTTAACAGTGTGCCAACAATCTAGTTCCTGGGGCAAACTGGAAGCTATGCCACATTGTATGCATAACTACTAATGTAAAAAAAGTTGTGTATGTGTGTTAGATGCAATGAATTTTCTCAGCTTTCAAGTATATTTTAGTTTCTCATGTGAAGAAAGCACAGGTTGCATCCAAACCTAGTAGTTTCCTGGACAAGTATACAAGAAAGAAAAAAAAAAAAAAAAAAAAAGACCAGAGTTCAGCTTTTCTCAAAAGTAGTCTTAGTCTGGGAATTTTCAGGCAATTCAACTTGCTCATCAGTGGACAGACTCAGAGATCTCTACCAGTCTTGAAATAGAAAAGAAAAAGAAATAAGGTCCCTGCCACGTACATCCTATACAAGGTATCTATCTGCTTATATTTCACCTAGCAACTTAAAAGTAATGAATCAAATACTTTTTAAAGTGAAGTCTTATTTTTCTCTCTGTATTCTTTCCTTCTCTAACTTAGATACACTCTCTTTCTCCAAATAATATAGCTACATGGATGGCCATGTTTCTTAATATAATAATTCAGCTTTCATTAATCTCTGAACAATTGAAGTGCTATGCTAAATACCTTGGAAGGGTTCCTTCTATGATTCACCAAGTTAACCAATGAAATTAAAGCAGATACAGAAATAAAAGCCACATCTGCTCTAGAATATGAAACATTTTAAAGTTTTTACTTAGCATCAAATGATCAGTATCCTTCCATTATCCTTTAATAAATATGCCTCAATAATGAATCCCATATAAAATCTTTTTATTCTTTTTCTCTTACTTCTTAGTAGTTTCTAATTATAATTTATCCTGACACTGAAACAAAAAAGTTATTTGGGGACAAATCTAAAACCCAAAGTCTCCAACCAACAAACATATGAAATGATGTTTAAATATTCATATTTAAGAAATGAATTTACACCATTCTCCCCCTTGTTGAGTAACCACAATTGATCAAATCATTGCTGTCAAGGTGACAAAGTAGGCTTTCACATATTATTGGTTGTAGTGTTAGTTGGTAAACATTTTAAAGGGCAATTTAGCTATGTTTTATATCGAAAATAGTCACTGCACAGACTTCTTGACATGGCAAATCTACAGCTAAGTTATCCTAAGGACATATGCAAAGGTAAATGGACAAGGATAATCATTTTAACACTGTTTATGTAATAGCAAAAAAGTAGAAACAAATTAAATGTTCATAAGTAAAGGACTAGTAAATTACATCGCCCTGTATCATCAGAATATAATAAAATTATATGCAGCCAAGAACAAAGTGTTGATATATATATTTTTTAATTCTAAATGAAAAATCAAGTCAGAGGGCAGTATGCACAGTGCAATCCTATTTGTATTATTAGTAGAAAAAGAAAAATAGAGTAGATATCTGATTGTGCTAGTATATACTAAAAAAAAATGGAACGATAACTAAGAAATTGGTAACACAAGGAACTAAAGACTAAGATTACATGCCCAGTATAGCTTCTACATTCCATTTTATATATTTCTCTACTGTTTCAACTTTGTACTATGCTCCTATATCACTTTTATTTAGAAAATCTATTCAGACTGCTCTTAATCCCAGACAATGGCAAAATTTTGTAATGCTGGCCACATCCCCTGTGGGATGAAGTTTACTACCTACATCTCATCATCCCCAGCACTATCATGCCATAACACCCAAGTTTCAGTTTGGAACTTATGTATTGGATGGTTTCAGAGTTGACATTTCCCCCACCAGATTTCCCCTTTCTTCACATCCTCATGTTAACATGTATTGATTTCTGCCTCTTTTTCTCTAAAATATAAGCTGCTTTGAGAGCAGGGTCAATGTTGCCTTATCCTTACTTCCCCCATGACATCTAGCATGGTGTTTGGCAGGTACCAGTAATAAATAAATGTTAGATTTGTTTTTTATGAGATTACAGCTTTAAGATTAAAATTGTATTTTAAAAAAGAAGAATTTGTCACATTTCTGACCATGTAGATTTGGTAATAAATCATCTCTGGATTAGAGAAACACTGAAGTACTTTAAGCTTATAAATAATTTGTCATTATTAAACAACCAAGTAAAAGATGGAGAAGAGACAAAAACATTAAAAACAGTTCTAAATAAATGTTTTAAAAGGAAAATATGCAAACTTTCAGTTAGTATGCCATGTGGTACAAAAGACCTAGCAAAAAGAGCACAAAGGAAAAGAAATTTGATTGCAGAAAAAAATAAAAATAATTTCCTCATTTCCAATACTGTCAACTATGATTTAAACACAAACACACACACACACACACACACACACACACACACACACACACACACACACCGGTTTTAGCTCCTGGTACATATTTATAACAGTGAATAGGAACTACACATCAGAATGGAATGATTATTGATTTGTTAATGGATTACTGCTGCACTCACCAAAAAATCATCAATCTTTGGGTAATAATTATAAACCTATCACAGCGCATACAGCATTCTGACTGAATTGAAACTTACTGCTATCTGCTGGGAAATGACCAATTTTCTATTTCTCCAGCTCCAACCACAATACAGAATGGTGAGCAGCTACTTACATCAAATGCTATTACAGGACATGGTTTGTAACAGCCACAGCATGCACCATCTGTA
>NW_006973697.1:0-1154 GCF_000164805.1 Carlito syrichta | reverse complement strand
CGCATGCCAGTAATTCTGGCTACTCGGAAGGCTGAGGTGGAAGGATCACTGGAGCCCAGCTGGTAGAGGCTGCAGTGGCTGGGAGCGGCCACTGCACTCCAGTCTGGGCGATCGAGTGAGACTCCAACTCAAAAAAAAAAAAAAAAAAGCTGCTGTTTTTATTTCTTAAAACCTTACGGCAAGTGTTATTATATCCGTTTTACAGCTGAGGGAACTGAATCTAGAAAATCTAAGGAACATTCCTAAGGCCACACAGCTATTACATTGAAAAACAATGGAATATTAGCAACCCCCAGGGTTTAACCTAAGAGTAAAATGCACCACTAGGTCTTGAATCCAGGTCACTGTAAGTTGAAAGTCAGTACTCAACCACTTCCACAGGGGCCTCGCCATAAAACATAAGAATGGCTACATCCACAGAGATCGCTATGATCCAGAGCATACTGGTAACCAATATTTGTTATAAATGGATTAAATACATAAATGAAAAGAAGGAATAAGTATATCATATAAAGTAAGGAACACCAGGCCAAGAGCCAAAAGACAGGTTTTTTGTTTTTGGTTTTTTTGAGGGGCTTTTTTGAGCTGGAGCGTGCAGCAGCACACTCACGGGCAACAAAGCCTTGACCTGCTGGGCTCCAGCGATCCTTCTGCCTCAACCTTCCAAGTAGCTGGAACCACAGGCGTGTGCTACCACGCCCAACTAATTTTTGATTTATTGTAGAGACGAGGTCTTGCCAAGTTACCTGGGCTGGTCTTAAACCCGTGGGCACAGGCAATCCACTCGCCTCGACCTCCCAAAGTGCTGGGATGACAGGCTGAGTCACCAAGCCCAGCCAGAAGAAAAGTTTATTTTTATTATTTTTATTTTTTAGTTGCAGTCTCATTCTATCACCCAGGCTGCAGGGCAGTGGCACACTCTCGGCCACCACAGCCTTGACCTGCTGGACTCAGACAAACCTTCTGCTTCAACCTTCCAAGTTGCTGGAACTACAGGCACACACCACCATGCCTGGCTAATTTTTTGATTTATTGTAGAGATGAGGTCTCGCCAAGTTGCCCAGGCTGGTCTCAAACCTGCAGACTCAGGCAATCCTCTCACCTCAGCCTCCCAAAGTGCTGGGATTATAGGTATAAGCCACTGCACTTGGCCT
>NW_006973696.1:0-817 GCF_000164805.1 Carlito syrichta | reverse complement strand
AAAAGTATAGGAATCATATAAATAATCCTGTAACTAACCATAGGCTACTAAGACAAATAAAAAAGGTTTTTCAAAAATCAGATAAAAATTCAATAATGTTTCTAAGTCGCCTCTCTGAGACATTGCAGTAGTTTACTAATATCAATTTAAATTCTCTGGAAGGATAAACTCTTTTGGCTCTGTATTTGTTCTCCCAGTCGGCACCAGACATTAGGTACAAACTCCTAAAAAGAAAGAATAGCTCACAAACCCTATAACTAAAGCTATTGGACACAGCCCTTATAGTCTTTAATAACAGGAAGGAGAAAAGAATGCAGGACCACAAACATAAACGGGAAGCGTTTCAAATTTTGTCTACCACTTTAGGAAGAGCTACATGCCCAACTCTACTTGAATTTCCCGGTCCAATCTTTCCTTCATCCCTTTCGGTTGTGGGGTGCAGGACATTATATCCAGGCCCCTCACTGTGCTGTTGCTTACATGTGTTCTGTTATATAAAATGTTTCAACACTTCTTCCTTTTTATGCCAACGTGTCCAGTATTGGAAAGAGACATTATATACAAAATTAAAACTCATATTATTCTTTGCCCTCACTATTATGCTTTTTGGGTGCCTTTTGTTTAACTTTGGAATTCCCTAATTGTTCTACATGGAATCCTATCTAAGCCTTGCCATTGCATATAAACTTATTGCTTTAGTTATAGCTCAGAGGTCAAGAAAAGTATAAAAAAGGTGTCTGGTATAAGGTATGTTTTTAGTAAGAAAGGATAAAGGAAATAGAAATAATTGTATAGGAAAAAGTCTTGTGTGGTACAT
>NW_006973695.1:0-611 GCF_000164805.1 Carlito syrichta | reverse complement strand
GGTTTTGGCTTCGTGGGATTTCAGACTATTGGCAGATATAAAGCTTGAGCTGTTGGGGGGCAGCTAGAAGCGCCCGGACCCAAGCCACATACATCTGTGACCCCACATACATCTGTGACCCCACAGGCCGACCCACTGAACAGAGAGATGGCATTTCGAGTCACAGGCCCTTGGATTACTCTTGTTTTCTGAAGTAAAAGAGTGTGTCACAGGAGACGTACAAATGTCCAAAAGGAATTTTTATTCTGTTTCTTATCTGTGGGGTTAGGTTAGACATTTGAAGCACTATTTGAAAAATAAGTGCAGGGAAGTTCCTGAAAGCTGGAGGACAATCTTGGCCTGCTTACTATCTTTGGCTGGTGGTTGTGGTAGTAGTGGGCATTGGGAATAAACTGCGAGTCTTTAGTAAGGAAGTGTTGACGACAGGTGGTGTGTTGAGGCAGTTCTGCTTAGAGCATAGGTGGGAAAATATTCTGTGCTTTAAATAAGCATCTACAGAACTGACTGTGTGTGTGTGTGTGTGTGTGTGTGTGTGTGTGTGTGTGTGTGTGTGTGTATTCACAGTGTTTCATTTCCTGTTCCAGTACTGTATATATTGGAAGGTTGGGAGT
>NW_006973694.1:0-625 GCF_000164805.1 Carlito syrichta | reverse complement strand
AATTTCCCTGTCCATGTGGATTCCAAAACTCTATGTACAGAAATGCAGATGGTCAGATGTTTCCTAGGACGAGGAATCCATGGATCCTGGTTACACTTTATTAATTCGTACTAATTTATTTGGTAACTACAAATCCCTCGGCCCCTCTACAAATAAAGTACATACGGAAATTTTAGGATTACCAAGTTCATCTTAAGACCAAAGTTACATCCAAATACGGCAGTATGACAATTTTTTTCCCGGAATCTGGCCTTAATTATCCTGAGGAACTTAAGGGATTTGTACTACCAGATACCTGTTTACAACTCTCAACAGGACCAGATGTTGCTGGAGTCCTGAAATGACTGATTCATAATACCCACAAGCCAAATATCTCTGAATCATGAGACGAGTTCGAAGCCTTGATTCTTGTTTATACCGCATCAAGATGCCCTTTTAATTTTTCAGATTGTGGAATAGTGTTTCACAGATTCCTTATTCTTCTTTACTGAGGGGCCGTGTAATGTCCTGTATATGAGGACTCCCTTCCCCCAGAATCCTGTTTGGAAACGCTGATTTTTGTTTTTCCATTACCAAGATCTCATGTAGTTATTTTGATGCAGGAACCGTGTAAATGAGGTTTCTT
>NW_006973693.1:0-673 GCF_000164805.1 Carlito syrichta | reverse complement strand
GATCAGATAGACCGGTGTCTGTCTCCATTCATGGGGAATAAATGGCAGACAAGTAGTGGTGTTGAGGCCAGTGAGGAGGCCCTGCAGAGGCTCAGGCTCTGTCAGGGACCTTCCCACACCAAGTCTGACCCTCTGGCCCCCAGTAGCACCAAGTCCAGGCTGGCTCTGAGTGGAGCAGAGATTTCTCAATGAATCCTGTGAATGCCACAATTCTTCAGTAATTTCCTTATTGTGGGCTGGGCAGAGGCAAGAATCTCCCTGATAGGGGTGGAGGGGATCAGAGGACCTTGACGCAGGGTGGGTCAGAGAAAGGGACAGGTAGAGAGTGAAAATGAGAGAGTGGTGGAGAGAGAGTGAAGGAGAGAACGGGGAGAGAAACACACACACACACACAACACACACACACACACACACACACACACAGAAAGAGAGAGAGAGAGAGAGAGAGAGAGAGAGATAGAATGAAGACAGAGATGAGAAAAACAGATGTATGGAAAGAAGAAAGGGAAAAACATAGAAGATATGCCAAAAAAACCAGTGACAGAGGAAGAGAGAGATTGATGGAGAGAGACTGATTGGGGCAGAGGGAGAGAAAAGAAATGGAAGAGACAAATGGAGACAGACCGACAGTGAATACATGAGAGTCCGAGGGAAGGAGACATCCAGAAAGCTG
>NW_006973692.1:0-3903 GCF_000164805.1 Carlito syrichta | reverse complement strand
ACGACACTAATAATGCAAGGAGTATCATACGGCACTAATAAGACAAGGAATATCAGACGGCACTAATAAGTCAAGGAGTATCAGACGGCACTAATAATCCAAGGAATATCAGAAGGCACTAATAATGCATGGAGTATCAGACGGCACTAATAAAGAAAGTAGGGTCAGACGGCACAAATAAGTTAAGGAATATCAGATGGTACTAAAACCGCAAGTAGAATCAGACGGCACTAATAAGGCAAGGAGTATCAGACGGCACTAATCAAGTAAGGAGTAAAAGATGGAATTAATAAGGCGAAGGGTATCAGACGGCTCTAATGAGGCAAGGAGAATTAGACGGCACTAATAAGTCAAGAAGTATCAGACGGCACTAACAAGGCAAGTAATATCAGAAGGCAGTAACAAGTCAAGTATTATCAGATGGCACTACCAAGGCAAGTAGTATCAGACGACACTAGCAAGGCAAACACTATCAGACTATATTAAGAAGGCAAGTAGTTTCAGACGACACTAACAAGGCAAGTAGTATCAGATGACACTAAGAAGGCAAGGAGTATAAGATGACACTAAGAGGGCAAGTAGTCTCAAACGACACTAAGAAGGCCAATAGCTTCACATGACATTAAGATGTCAAGTAGTATCAGACGACACTAAGAAGGCAAACAATATCAGACGACCCTAAGAAGGAAAGTAGTATCAGACGGCAACAATAAGGCAAATAGTATCAGATGGCACTAATAAGGCAAGTAGTATCAGACGGCACCAATAAGGCAAGTAGTATCAGACGCCATTAATAAGGGCAAGTAGGGTCTTACAGCACTAAGCAAGTAGGATCAGACAGCAATAATAAGGCAAGTAGTATCAGTCTGCACTAATAAGGAAAGTAGGATCAGAAGGCACTAATAAGGCAAGTAGGATGAGACGGCGTTTAAAAGGCAAGTAGAATCAGACGGCAATAACAAGGCTAGTAGTATCAGACGGCACTAACAAGGCAAGAAGAATCAGAGGCACTAACAAGTCAAGTCGTATCAGAGGGAGCTAACAAGCCAAGTAGTAACAGATGGCACTAAAAAGGCAAGTAGTATGAGACGACACTAACAAGGCAAGAAGTATCAGACGGAACTAACGAACCAGGTAGTATCAGATGGCACTAACAAGGCAAGAAGTATCAGCCGACACTAACAAGGCAAGTAGTATCAGACGGCATTAACAAGGCAAGTAGTATCAGCCGACACTAACAAGGCAAATAGAATCAGAAGACAATAAGAAGGCAAGTAGTATCAGACGACATTAACAAGGCAAGTAGTATCAGGCAACACTAAAAAGGCAAGTAGTATCAGCCAACACTTAGATGGCAAGTACCATCAGATGATACTAAGAAGGCAACAAGTATCAGACGACGCAAAATGGCAAGTACTATCAAACGACACTAAGAAGGCAAGTAGTATCAGACGACATAAAGAAGGCAAGTAGTTTCAGACGACACAATGAAGGCAAGTAGTATCAGACGACACAAAGAAGGCAAGTAATATCAGACGACACTAAGTTGGCAAGTAGTATCAGATGACACTAAGATGACAAGAGGTATCAGACGACACTAAGAATGCAAGTAGTATCAGACGACATTAAGAAGGCAAGTAGTATCAGACGACACAAAGACGGCAAGTAGTATGAGATGACACTAAGAAGGCAAATAGAATCAGACGTCACTAACAAGGCAAGTAATATCAGACGGCACTAAAAAGCAAGGGTTATCAGACTGCACTAATAAGGCAAGGGGTATCAGACGGCAGAAATCAGGCATGTAGTATCAGACGGCACTAATAAGGCAAGTAGTATTAGATGGCACTAATAAGGAATGTAGTATCAGACAGCACAAAGACGGCAAGTAGTATCAGACGGCACTAGTAAGGCAAGGAGTATCAGACGGCACAAATCAGGCATGTAGTATCAGACGGCACTAATAAGGCAAGTAGTATTAGATGGCACTAATAAGGAATGTAGTATCAGACAGCAAGTAGTATCAGACGGCACTAATAAGGAAAGGAGTATCAGACTGCACTAGAAAAGCATGGAGTATCTGATGGCACTGATAACTCAATTAGTATCTGATGACACTATTAAGGCAAGTAGTATCAGACGGCACTAATAAGGTAAGTAGTATCAGATGGCAAAAATAAGTCTTGTAGTATCTGAGACACTAATAAGGCAAGTAGTATCAGACGGCACTAATCAGGTAACTAATATGAGACGGAACTAAAAGGCCAGGAGTATCAGACGGCAATAATAAGGCAAGGAATATCAGACGCCACTAATAAGGCAAGGAGTATCAGACGGCAGAAATACGGCAAGGAGTATCAGATGGAACTAACAAGTTAAGGAGTATCAGATGGCACTAACAAGGCTTGTAGTATCAGATGGCACTAAAAGGCAAGGAATATCAGATGGCACTAACAAGCTAAGTAGTATCAGACGACAATAAGAAGACATGTATTATCAAATGACACAAAGAAGGCAAGTATATTCAGACGACACTAAGACGGAAATTAGTATCAGACCAAACTAGGAAGACAAGTAGAATCAGATGTCACTAAGAAGGCAAGTAATATCAGACGACACTATGAAGGCAAGTAGTATCAGACGACACTAAAATGGCAAGTAGTATCAGGCAGCACTAACAAGGCAACTAGTATCAGGCTACACTAAAAAGGAAAGTAGTATCAGACGACACTAAGAAGGCAAGTAGTATCAGAAGACACCAACAAGGCAAGTAGTATGAGGCGACACTAAGAAGGAAAGTAGTATCAGCCGACACTTAGATGGCAAGTAGTATCAGATGACACTAAGAAGGCAAGTAGTATCAGACGACACTAAATGGCATGTAATATCAGACGACAATAAAAAGGCAAGTAATATCAGAGGAAACTAAGAAGGCAAGTAGTATCAGACGACACTAAGAAGGCAAGTAATATCAGACGAAAAAAAGAAGACAAGTAGTATCAGACGACACTAAGAAGGCAAGTAATATCAGATGACACTGAGAAGGCAAGTAGTATCAGATGGCAATAAGAAGGCAAGTAAGATCAGACGGCACTAATAAGGAAAGTAGGATCAGACGTAACTAATAAGGCAAGGAATATCAAACGGCTCTAGTAAGACAAGGAGTAACAGACAGCACTCATAAGGCAAGGAGTATCAGATTGCATTTATAAGAAAAAGAGAATTAGACGGAACTACTAAGTCAAGGAATATCAGACGGCACTAGTAAGACAAGGAGTAACAGACAGCACTCATAAGGCAAGGAGAATCAGATGGCATTTATAAGACCAAGAGAATCAGACGGCACTAATAAGGCAAGGGGTATCAGATGGCACTAAACAAGTAAGGAGTATCAGGCGGTACTAATAAGGCAAGAAGTATCAGACGGCACTAATATGGCAAGGAGTATCAGACGGCACTAATAAGGCAAGGACTATCAAATTGCACTAAGGCAAGGAGTATCAGACTTCATTTTTAAGACAAGGAGTATCAGATGACACTAAGACGATAAGTAGTATCAGTCGACACTAACAAGGCAAGTAGTATCTGACGGCACTAACAACGCAAGTAATATGACACGGCACTAACAAGGCAAGTAGTATCAGACGGCACAAATAAGGGAAGTAGTATCACACGGCACTAACAAGGCAAGTAGTATCAGGCAACACTAAGAAGGCAAGTAGTATCAGAGGACAAAAAGAAGGCCAGTAGTATCAGAGGACACAAAGAAGGCAAGAAGTATCAGACGACACTAAGAAGGCAAGTAGTATCAGACGACACTAAGAAAGCAAGTAATATCCGATGACATTAAGAAGGCAAGTAGTATCAGAAGACAATAAGAACACAAGTAATATCAGACGACAG
>NW_006973691.1:0-662 GCF_000164805.1 Carlito syrichta | reverse complement strand
CAACCCAAGGAATCATCTCCCCATATTATAATGTAATTTCTGGTTTTATGTTTTCCTCCTAATTCAGAAATTACTGCTGGTATTTTCTGGTTGATATTCGGAACTTGGATTTAGGAGTTCCTACATATATTGGACATATTCATAAAGGGGATCCAGCAATCTTGGATTCCATGCCCTGGTCACCTTTTGGGCATATGAGTATTGGTATATAAGAGTTTGTACTTCCACATCGCCAAGTAACATCCGGGAGTCTCATTGAGAACAAAAAGAATCTGGGTTATGGGAGTCACCAATCCAAGAATTCTACAGAGCCACATTATATGGGATAATCTTGAATCTGGGCTTCTAAATTCCCACATTTTTTAGGGATACTGCTCTCTTGGATATGACAATTTTGTCAATATATATTCTCAGTAACCTTCTGGTCATCTTGATAGTTATAACTGATAATGTGTACCTACAAGTCTGTTGGTTTCCTCAGGAAAACAAAGGGCAGGTTCTAGGGCCCAAAGAATCTTCTCACCAGTTTGTGTGTAACTCTCATCTTAAGATGTGCCTCACAATGCTAAAACATCTATTTGTCCGTCTATTCACATAGGGGCCTGGTGTTTTGAGGTTGCCAAATATTTATTATATGCCTTTGAGTGTCAGGAGGAATCATG
>NW_006973690.1:0-530 GCF_000164805.1 Carlito syrichta | reverse complement strand
AACAAAACAGACAAGCTGTGATAAAAGGTCTTTGGGAAATGTGATCCCTTTCATTGGTCACCCAGGAGCTTTTCCTCTTAAATCTGCTGCTTCTTGGCGGGGAGGCGGGGATAGGGAAGAGCACCAAACTGAGATGCCACCCAGAGCAAAATTATTTTCGTAGGAAAGTCGCCGAACATAACTCTTCAGGGTTTCCCAAGCTGAGGAATTCTCGCAGGAGGGCGGGGAGGGGCCGCTCGCGACCGAGATCACCGGGGAGAGGTTGCCCCTCTGTCCTTTTTAATTATTCTGATCGCCACCACTCCAGCGGCTGCTGCTGGGGGGAGCTGAGAGCAACGCGCCAGGGCTGCGGCAGCCGGCCGGGCCAGGGTCGCCTCTGGGCACCCGCCCACAGCCGCGCCGCGCCGCCCGTCTGCCCCGCGCCCCGGCCGCGACTCACCGCTGTCCAGCCGCGCGATCTGGGGGCGCCGGCAAGGTCGAGCGGCCCCGCCACGGAGCTCCGCTTCACATCCTTCACATCCCCGAGGCTG
>NW_006973689.1:0-726 GCF_000164805.1 Carlito syrichta | reverse complement strand
TCAAAATAAAAGTACAATCGGAAATTAAGATTACCAAGTTCATCTTAGACCAGATTACATCCAAATATGGCAAGAAGATACTTTGTTCCGGGAATCTAGCATTAGATGTCCCGAGGATCATAATGGACTTGTACTACCAGACACCCGTTTGCAATATCAAGAGGACAAGAATGTTGCTGGAGTCCTGAAACGACTGATTCATATTACCCACAAGCCAAATATCTCCAAAACATGAGACGAACTCGAACCCTGATTCTTGTTTATCCCGTGGCAAGACATCCTGAGAATTTTTCGGATTTGGACTTGTGTATCACAGATTCCTTAGTCTTCCTTATCAGGGGCCATGTAGTGTCCTGTATATGATTACTCCCTCTCCCCAGAATCCTGTTTGGAATCCCTAATTCTTGTTTAGCTCTTAGCAAGATGTCATGTAGATACTGTGACAGGGGAACTGTGTAAAACAGGTTTCTTAATTCTCCTTAGAAAGAAATTGTGTAGATTCTGTATATGAGGACTGTTATCACCTATATTGCAGCTTTTAAACCCTGATTCTTGTTTAGATAACAGCAGATGGCCTGTTGATTTTTAGGACTGAGCACTGCTATAACCCCGATTCTTTTTCTTCCTGGACAAGGGGCCGTGTGTTTTCCTGTATATTAGGACTCTCATTACATAGATCCTGCTTCGAAACTCTGATTCGTTTTTAGCCCTTTTCAAGATGCCCTG
>NW_006973688.1:0-766 GCF_000164805.1 Carlito syrichta | reverse complement strand
ATAGTTTTAGAAGACAGCCATTTTGTTCAAAGAATGGCGGCTGGGTTGCTTGCAGGTAGCCCACTATGAACTTTGGACTGGGCCCACATTCCAAACATTCTGGGATGGGCCACTTTCGTTTGTAAAGTAAATACTTAAGCTTCTATAGAATTGTTTAACTTGGCATAAATCAATCAGCTTAGGATGAAAAAGGTTTATAGAATATATCAGTCACAGATTGGGTTATCCTTTGTTATGGGATTTTAAGATTATCATATGAAAAGGGTTTAAAGGCAATCATTGATTAAGTTTTCATGGATTAAGGTTTCTGGTGGGTGGGGGACACCCCTCCCCACATCTGACTTTGTGTATAAAGACCCATTGTCATTCCTAATAACACACATGGCTTCTGCACTACACTGGGGTCCAGTCTCTCTCTCTCTCTCTCTCTCTCTCTCTCTCTCTCTCTCTCTGTCTTTCCTCTTCCCCTCAATCGCCGACCCCATCTCCACCTTTGGAGTACCCTGATCCTGGCTGGAACTGGACTCCAGCAATTATTAATATAATTATTTTGGAATGATGAATTTCAAATTCTATAATTTATTTTATGTTTATTATAGGTAAGAGTTTTCCTTCTGAATTAGTTTGTCAAGGCTGCTTTGACAAAACTCCATATTAGGACTTCAGTATTTGAATTTTGGGAGATACAATTCAATCTTTAATATATGCCCTTTTCTCTTTATTTAGTGTCAATATGGACTCATAGATGTAAAAAATTCAGTGAATT
>NW_006973687.1:0-825 GCF_000164805.1 Carlito syrichta | reverse complement strand
CCATTGACTTACCCTCTACTCTGATGAGTGTCTCAATGACTACTCATACTCTGTAATCAGTGTCCCAGTGACTGGGTGTTCTCCATATTGATGATCTAGTGACTGTCCTTCTTCCGTTCTGTGTACCCCATAACTATGATTCTTCTAGGAGTGGTGTCCAGTGACTGACCTTCTTCAATAATGGTTGCCCCAGTGACTAGGCCTTCTCTGTAATTAGAGTCCCACTTGCTGATCTTCCTCCATAATAAGTTCACCAGTGACTGGCCCTCTTCTGTGATGAATGCCATAATGACAAGCCCCTTTCTGTGTTGGGATTTCTAGTGAAAATCCCTACACTATGATGTGTGACTGGCCTTCATCTTCTATGGATGCCCCACTGACTGCACCTCCTCTGCAATGAGTGCCACAGTGAGCAGTCATCCAATGTGATGAGTGTCTCAGTGACTTGCCCTTCCTGTCATGACTGTCCCAGTGACTGACACTCCTCTGTGGTAACTGCCCAATGACTACACCTCCTCTATGTTAGGTACCAAATTGACTGTCCCTCCTCTGCTATATGTGCCCAGTGACTGCCCCTCCTCTGAGAAATATGACCCTGTCACTGATCTTGCTCTGTTATCTGTGCCCCAGGGACTAACTCTCCTCTGTGATCGCTGTCAAAATTAATGAGTCTCTTACATTATGAGTGTGTCACTGACAAACCATCCTCCATTATGGGTGCCACATTGACTGTGTCTCCAGTTATTTTTGCCTGTCTAATAAGTGCCCTAGTAATCAGTTCTACACTTTAAGTGTATCCCAGTAATTGGGCATCCTCCACATTGG
>NW_006973686.1:0-869 GCF_000164805.1 Carlito syrichta | reverse complement strand
TTTTTTAAATTAAGAAAGGTATGGAATGATGGGAGCAGTGGGTCATAGGATATTCACTCAAAAAATGACATTCATCAACTGAATGCCAGTGTTACCATGTGTCAGGCAGGACAGTCAAAGAAAATGGCAGAAGCATGGTTGGCAGAAGCATGGTTGTCCTTTGAGGACTGCAAGAACATTCTGAAGTGGTGTTTCAAGTTTGAGAACTCTGTGGACAATGACAATGGAAATGTGCAATAACAACGGAAGTGTGAATATGCAACAGAGCCTCTCACACATCTGAATATAGCGTACTTCCTTGAGGAGTGTGAGATGCCTGGTCCTGGTTGTGATGTGCACAAGGGAAGACCCAGGAGGCCTTGCCCAGCAGCAAGTACTGTAATCATTCGCTATCATCAGAAATATCTAGATGCCAATGGGAACCACTTTTTGAGCTCCTCTTGCAATGGCAGAAGTCAAATGTGACTTGTATTCATTTTTTATTGTGGGTATATTTTTTGAGTATTACAATATTTTTTTGAGTCAGAGTCTTACTCCATCACCCAGGCTGGAGTGCAGTGGCCACTCATGACCACCACAGTCTCGACCTACTGGGCTCAGGCAATTGCAATTCTTCTGCCTCAACCTCTCAAGTAGCCAGAAACACAGGCATGCACGACCACACCCAGATAATTTTTGATTTATTGTAGAGATGAGGCCTCACCAAGTTTCCCGGGCTGGTCTTGAAATCCTGGGCTCAGGCCATCCTCTCACCTTGGCCTCACAGTGTGCTGGAATGACAGGTGTGAGCCACTGTGCCTGGTAGTATTACAATGTTAAACAGTTTTCTTTTCCTTTCTTAAAATGTGTCATAACATCAATAAGGGTAG
>NW_006973685.1:0-864 GCF_000164805.1 Carlito syrichta | reverse complement strand
GTTAATTTGAAGGTAGAATTCTACCATGTATTCCAACATATTAAAAGAAAAAGAGGTTATCATTGGAGAATTATGCACTTCTTAAAACATCAATCCCTGTATAATGAACAATTCTAGGCCCATTCCTGAAATGTAAATATTTTTAAAGTTAAAAAATCAAAAAATAGAATAAACAAATAAAGTCAGTTGCATGTTTTACAGCTTTCATTTTTTACTAATTTAATTATTTATTTTCATTTTTTTAAAATGTGGGGTGCAATTCAGAGTTAGATATACAAACATTGATTTTGCAGAGCCCCTGGTTGAAGACGTATGCCCCTCCCTTCCTTAGCATTATCCCTCCACTGCCAATCTCACCCCTCCCCCTAAACAGGTTTCCACGACTGCCAATCACTTTCTTACAGCACTATAAGTGATCAAGTTCAGCTCATGGGTGAGAACATATTGAACTATGTTCTTTGTTTCTGTGATAAATCACTGAAAATTACCTACCTCATATCCATCAAACGTTCTGCAAAATCCTTCTATCTGTCCTTTTTTATGGATGCATAATATTCCACTGTGTATATACTACATTTATTTTATCCTTTCCAGCTTTGATGGGCAACATGGTCGGTACTGGTACAGACCAGCTCCAACTCGAGGGTTAGGGCCTGAAGCGAAAGAATCAGGCGAAGCGAAGAAAGAAGACACAAGTCAACTTTCTGGGTTGAGTTCGGGACTCTTCCAAAGTTTATTGAACTTTCACATGCTTATATAGGGCATTTTCAACCCTTTAACCCCCTCACATATGTGCCCACAAATGCTTACATTATGTTTTCTTTTACAATCTAACGTTTACATTGATCTATTTGTTCCTATCTC
>NW_006973684.1:0-10309 GCF_000164805.1 Carlito syrichta | reverse complement strand
GAAACTCGGATCTACATAAAGGAAGAATATCACCAAATAAATCAGTAAAAATAAAATAAAGCCTTTTATTGTTCTTATTCTTAAGTGATCTAACAGATAATAATTTGTTCAAAATAAGAGCAGCATGTATTCAGTGATTGTAGCTTACAGATAAATAAAATGAATATTAGCAAAGTTAGTGACAGAATGGTGGAGGAATGAGAACACTGTTTTAAGGTACTTGTACTACCCAAGAGGTAGTATAAGATTATTTGAAAGAGGAAATGTGTGAGTTGTAAATATGTATTGCAAACCCAGAGACATTTTAAAAGAAGAAAAATTGACATGCTAAGACAGAAGGAAAAATTGAATGATATTTCTCTCATTTACAATAAGAGAAAGCAAAGAATAATGGAAAACCAAAAAAGAAACAAAGAGTAAGAACAAGCTGGGCTTGGTGGCTCAGCCTGTAATCCCATGCTTTGGGAGGCTGAGGTGAGTGGATTGCCTGAGCCCACAGGTTTGAGACCCACCTGGGCAGCTAGACCTCATCTCTACAATAAATCAAAAAATCAGCCGGGCGTGGTAGCGCATGGCTGTAATTCTGGCTATTCAGAAGGCTGAGGCGGAAGGATCGCTGGAACCCAGCAGGTCAAGGTTGTGGTAGCCAGGAGCGGCCACTGCACTCTGGTCTGGGTGAGAGAGTGAGACTCCAACTCAAACAAAACAAAACAAAACAAAGAGTAACAACAGCAAATAAGAAATACTAATAAGTTTTGTAGGTATTTATCCAAATGTATCAATAATCACTTTAAATGTCAATGACCTAAATACACTAATTAAAACACAGAGACTTACTGTCAGAGTGGATAAACAAACAAACAAATAAAACCTAACTGTATTTTGTATATAAGAAATGCACTTTAAATATCAAGACACAGATTAAAGGTATAGAGATATAGAGTGATGACATGCTAACATTGATCAAAATCAAGCTAGAATAGCCATATCAATTTTAGACAAAGTGTATTGAGAAAATTATCAGGGATAAAAAAGGGTATTACAGATAGAGGATGATGGAATGATGGGAGAATAGGAAGCACCAGGAATCCATTTCCCCACCCAAACAACAATTGCACTGGCAGAATCTGTCTGCTATAATTATATTGATGGCTAGCAACATGCAAGGTAAGAGTTGGACTGTAAAATGTGGTTAATTTCAATCAATTTGAGCTCTTAGCACAGTGTTAAGCTACCCACTCCCCACTAAGCCCTTGGCAGTCAGCTGAGCATGTGTCCCTGGAACAGCTAGCACAAACTTTCAGGAACCCAGGTGAGGAAAAAGGAACTTGTCCTCTAAATATTGGTGTATCTGTGCTCCGACATCCAACTGCTGCTTCTGGTCATAGAGGTGCAAAGAGGTCAAGAGGTGGCCATTGTTGTGCTCCCCACCCACTGCTGCAAGCCCCTCCCCATCCAACTGAAGTGAACTAAAAGGGCCAGTGCCATTTAAATTCGTCCTTCATTTTCCTCTTTTCCTTTTGGGGTACAGATAGTGAAGACTTGGTTACTCAAAAACTACCATATATACTGGAGATATTGGAAGGTGAGATATACCTAGGGAGAGATGCAGGCTCAAAATAGAAGACCTGAGAGGACCTTAAAGTTACACCCAGTCTGATCCTTAGCACAGAGACAGCCTACCATAATCAAAAGAAAACCAAAAAACAGTAAACCCTGGGGAAGGGGGAGAATCTACTTTCCAGAATTTTCACATTGATAGATGCAAATGTTGTTTTCAACCAAAAGCAACAAGAAATGCAAAGAAACAAGAAAGAAAGGCCTATTTAAAGAAAGTAAATAAAAAAAAAGTATCACTGAGAAAGACCTAATGGCATATGTACTAGACAAATACTTTAAAACAACTGTCTTAAAGATGCTCAGAGATTTACAGCTTCACTAGTCATCAAAGAAATGCAAACTAAAACTACACTGAGATACCACCTAATTCTGGTCAGGATGGCCATCATCAATAACTCAAAAGACAACAGATGCTGAAGAGGATGCAGTGAAGAGGAAACAGTTCTACACTATTGGTGGAAGTGTAAACTACTACAACTTCTGTGAAAAAACAGTGTGGCAATTCCTAAAAGATCCAAAAATCGACCTTCCATATGACCCCACAATCCCCCTACTGGGAATATACCTGGAAGAACTCAAATCACTCTATAAAAAAAGATACCTGCACATGGATGTTTATTGCAGTGTTATTCACAATAGCAACAACATAGAACCAACTGTGCTGCCCATTGAAAGAGGACTGGATAAAAAACATGTGGTACACAACGGAATATTACACAGCCATAAAGAAGGACAAATTATGAACATCACAGCAATGTGGATGGATTTAGAAGCTATAATACTGAGTGACCTATCACAGAAACAAAGAACCAAGTATTACATCTCACTTATAAGTGGACCTCGAACAACTATAATAATATTATTAAAAAGGGATTTGCAGTAATGGGAAACTGTCAGGGAGGACAGGGGTGGAACTTGCAGTAGTGAGAAACTGCCAGAGCGGGGAAGGGCACAACTCATCAACAAGGGTACGTGCATAATGAACATTTGCATACCTAACCCTGATTGTACTCCACATATTTAAAATTTTTAAAAAAGATGCTCAGAAAATTAAACAAAGACATGAAGAGAGTCAAGAAAAATTATGTATAAAAAATGAAAATAACAATAATGAGACAGAAATACAAAAGAAACCAACAGAAATTCTGGAACTAAAAGGTACAATAATGAAATGAAAAATTTACTAAAGGAGTTCACAGGCAGACTGGAGCAGGCAAAAGGATCAATGAATTTGAAGATATGGCAATGGAAATTACTGAGTCTCTGGAACAAAAAGAAAAAATATTGATGAAAAGTGAAAAGATCATAAGGGACTTGTAGAACACCATCAAACTGGCTAGTTGGCATTGTGAGGGTCTTAGAAAGAGAATACAGAGAGATAGGAACAGAGAAAATATTTGAAAAATTTAATGACTGGTAACTTTCCAAATCTGATTAAAGACATAAATATAAACCTCCAAGAAGTCCTAGCGAGTTGTATTGTATATATTGACAAACTGATTCTAAAGTTTATATGAAGAGGCAAAAGACTCAGAATGGCTAACCTAATACTGAATAACAGTGTCAGAGATCTGACCTCACAGTACCCAACTTCAAGACTTTAGTATAAAGTGACAATAATCAAAACAGTGAAATCTTGGCTAAAGAAGGACAAATAGAACATTGGAACAAAAGTAGACCACACAAATATAGTCAACTAATCTTTAACAAAGGAAAAATGTAATGGAGGAAATATAGACTTTTCTACAAATGATGCTGGAACAAGTAGGCATCCACATGCAAAAAAATGAATCTAAACCCAGACCTTACACCCTTTACAAAAATTAACTGAAAATAGATCATGAATCTAAATATAAAATGTAAAACTATAAAACTCCTAGAGAATAACATAAAAGGCAACCTAGATTATCTTGGGTCTGTTGATGAATTTTTATATACAACACCAAAGGCAAGACCCATGAAAGAAATCATTGATAAACTGAACTTCAATGAAATGAACAATTTCTGCTCTGCAAAAGATTCTCTTCAGAGAATAAATGACAAGCTATAGACTGGGCAAACGCATGTGCAAAACATATATTTTGATAAGGGATTGATATCCAAAATATACAAAGAACACTTAAAACTC
Organism: Carlito syrichta; assembly: GCF_000164805.1. NCBI lineage: Eukaryota > Metazoa > Chordata > Mammalia > Primates > Tarsiidae > Carlito > Carlito syrichta. The sequence continues at coordinate 6,561 of NW_006973684.1, read as the reverse complement.
AACAATAATGAAACAATCCAATTAAAAAGTGAGTAAAAGATCTGAACAGACATCTTACCAAAGATGTTCACATTGCTGGGCTCGGTGGCTCACCCTGTAATCTCGCATTTTGGGAGGCTGAGGTGAGTGGATTGCCTGAGCCCGCGGGTTCGAGACCCACCTGGGCAACTTGGTGAGACCTCATCTCTACAGTAAATCAAAAATCAGCTGGGCATGGTAGTGCATGCCTGTCATTCCGGCTACTAGGAAGGCTGAGGTGGAAGGATAGCTGGAGCCCAGCAGGTCAAGGCTGCAGTGACCGGGAGCGGCCACTGCACTCCAGTCTGAATGACAGAGTGAGACTCCAATTCAAAAAAAAAGAAAAAGAAAAAAAAAGAAAGATGTCCACATAGCAAATAAACACTTGAAAGGATACTCAACAACTTATATAATTAGGGAATTTCAAACTAAAACAAGAATAAGATACCACTATACAACTATTAGAATGGCTAAAATAAATTTTAAAAACCCACAAAATCAAATGTGGAATGGATATGGAAAACAGAAAACTCTCATTCATTGTTTGTGGGAATGTAAAATGGTATACCCACACTGAAAGATAGTTTAGTAGTTCCTTATAACACTAAACACATTCTTACTATATGATACAGCAATTGTTCCTTGGTATTTACCCCAAAGAACTGAAAACTATGTCAACACAAAAACCCTCACACATACACTATATAGCATTTTATTTATAATTGCCAAAACTTGAAAGCAACAATGATGTCCTGCAATAGGTAAATGCATAAATATTAATCAATTATGGTATTGATTAAGAAGCATTACTAAGAAGCATTACTCAGCAATAGAAAGAAATAAACTCTCTAGGACTAGAAAGACATGGAGGAAACTTTTAAGGACAAACTACTAAGTGAAATAAGTCAACCTGAAAATGTTATAGACTGTAAGATCTCAACTATATAATATTGTGGAAAAGGAAAAATGTGAATCTAGTAAAAAGATCAGTGATTATCAGATGTTCAGTTGGAGGGAGGGAAGGATTGGAGGAGCACCAGGGATTTTTATAGCAGTGAAATTATTCTGTATAATAATGAAATAGTGATACATTATACATTTTTTAAAAATCCATAGAAAATACAATACAAAGAATGATCCCTTGTGTAAATTATGGGTTTTATGTATTAATGATGTTCAATATTAGTGAATCAGTTTTAAAAATTGTATCACACTAATGCAAGATGCCAATAATGGAGGAAAGTGAGGGTTGGGATATAGGAGGGTATAGGTACTTTCTGATTATTTCTTATTTTCTGTAAGTCTAAAATTATTTTAACAAAATAACGCTTAAAAATGTTAAAAGTCAATCCATCATTCAATTATAAAATGGGCAAAAGATACAGATGGTGAATAAGCACTTGTAAAAATGTTCAATATCATTTCACTAATGATAATCAGGGAACCACAAATTAGGAACATGATGAAATGTTCCCATATATGTATCAAAACAGCTAAAATTTAAAAATAATGACAATACCAAATACTGGTAAAGATGCAAAGAACCTGATTTTCTCATGTATTGCTAGTGGAAGTATAAAGTACTACAGTCACTTGGGGAAAGACCTTGTCAGCTTCTTAACAAACTATCCAGACTACTACCATAAGACCCTGAATTGCACCCAGAGAAATGAAAACATATGTTCACCCAAATACTTGTAAATTAATGTTCACGGATGTTTTGTTCATAATGACCAAAGTATGGAAACAACTATAATGTCCTTCAACAAGTGAATGGGCAAGCAAACTGTAGTACAGATGATCTGGTGACAAATTGCTGTGGTACTACAATAAAAAGGAACAAATTATTGATACATGCAACAACTTAGATGAATCACAGGGACATTATGTTGAGTGAAAAACAGCTGATCTCAAAATGTCACATACTGTACAATTCCATTTAAATGAGACTCTCAAAATGACCAGATTGTGGAAATAGAAAACAGATTCGTGATTTCTAGGGGTCAGGGATGATAGAAGATGAGTAGAATGAGCACGGATGAGAGTGACTATAAATGGGTGACTGAGGCAGATCTTTGATAGAGTATCTCAACATTCTCACTGAGGTGGTGGCTGCCTGAATCTACACCTGTGACAAATGACACAGAACTATATGCACATAATGAACCAATGTCAATCTTCTGACTTTGATATTGTACTATATGTATGTATTTATACAAGTTGTAACAACTGGAAGAAGCTGAGGGAAGAGTACAGCATCTCTATGTATTAACTTTGTGATTTTCTGTGACTCTACAATTATTGAAAAATAAAAAGCTAAAAATTGTTAATGTTTAAAATTAAGCACATGATATATTTGCTTATCAGCTGGGAACAGCTAAAGAGAAAATTGGTAAATGGTAAATAGGTCAGTCTAAAGTAGGGACTTTTTAAAATGGGTATAATACATGAAAAAGGGCATAAGAGATATTTGTCAGTCAGTGGAAAGATCTAAAATATCAGAGTCCCAGACAGGAAGAGACAAGAAAAGAAGAGAAGCAAACTTTGAGAAGACAATAGGTGATGATTTTGAGAGACACCAAATTACAGATTCAAGAAGTTCTGTGAAACCCAAAGAGAATAAGTACAAAGAAAACAATACTTGCATCATGGTAAAACTGCCTAAAACACAGACAAGAATCAAGTACTACAAATACCTCTGGGGGGAGAAGAGGAGTCATATTGTCACAATATCTTTAACAAAGCAACATTAAAACTACAACTAACATCTCAACATAAATCATGGAAGGAAGAACTCAGTGGAATTATACAAAGTCCCAAAAGAAAACAGCTACCACCCTAGAATTCTATACCCAGCAAAAATATCATCCAAAAGTTAAGACAAAATACATTTTCAGAATAACAAAATTGAGATAATTCATCATATCAAATCATACTATAAAAAAACTGTTAAGAGAATTTTACAGACAAGAAAAAGATGACAGATGAAAATAAGAAAATGCAAAAATAAAAAAATAGAATATTATGGGACAATGAATCCAAGAAGAGGCAAGAAAGTAGAAAACAGCCATCATGTAAGGAGTGGGCCTAATAAAAAAGAGATAGTAAGATGGTAGACAACATTTAAATGTATCAGTGATTGCCTTATGTGTAAATAAAATAGATAGCAACCATTACAATGCATTTAAAAACAAATTTTAAAAAGAGCAACAATCATATGCTGCTTACATGTTACACAGCTTAAATATAAGAGATCAGGGATGGTTAAAATAGAAAGTTGGAGAAACACACAAACACCAATCAATAGAAAACAGACATAATCATGGCCGTGTCCAACAAGGTAGATTGTAGGACAAGAAACCCTACTAGTGATCAGTGGGGCATTTCCTAGTGACAAATGATTATTTACCAAAAAGACATGGCAATTCTAAATCTGCATGCATCAAATCATTGATAATATGCTTCAATAAAATACAATAGATATAAAATTAGAAATAGACACATCTACAATCATAGTGTGTTTTTTTTTTTTTTGAAGTATTTTGGTTAAAGAGAAACAGCCTTTTCCAAAGTCAACAAAGTGAACTGAAGGTCAGAAATAAACTGGGTGTGGTCCATTCCCAAGCTCTTGCTCCAAAACCCAGAATGAGGAAAGATGGCCTTCCCGAGAATTTTGGGGAAAATTGGTGCAGCAGAGGGAGTCCTTTGGTGGGGCCGACAGAGCTGCCAGCCCACCTGTGGTCCCTGGATTGGCTTGAGTGGGCTTTAAGGCAATTTCCACAGGCCTATGTGCTGACATGATTAACATTAATATTCCTGGGGGGTAGTAAATTAAGGAATGATGTGGGTAGTCAGGAGAGTGGCTTACTCAGTTGGGGATTCTGACTCACAATCAGGAAATAGTCTTTATTGGGTGCAACCATGATTTCATTTTGCTTGGAGTGAATTTGAAGGAAGTTGAGGTGGTTCTGGGAGTCAATTTTGTGCACAAAGCTCCAGGCCTTCAAGATGAAGCTGTATTTGAGTTTGGTGCTCTGTGTAGTGGATTGTCCCTGGTGCTCTTGATGGAAATGCCTTCTGTGTTCACCATGATAATTCCCTGCGCTCCCTTCTGGCTCAAAGTCACTTCAATGCTCCCCACCTCTGCCATTTCGCATGATCCAGTAGCTAGCAGAGCCAACACTCCCATAGTGTGATTTTAACACACCTCTCTCAATAACCAACTTGCATTGTTTTTGTTATTAAAGGATAAGAATTGATTTTGTGTTCTTATTGGCTTTTTATGATGTATTTGGAACTGACTTCATAGATCTGGAATATTTTCCCACTGGAATGTTACCTTTTTGCTCACTGGCATATAAGCCTTCTCTTTATTGTAATACTTACTTTATAATAAATGTTGTAATAGTTCTTGCCAGCATTGGTCTTTGCATTTTATTTAAGACTTTTTAAATTGCTATAAAATGCATCTTCTCATCAAGCTATGTGTTGTTTCCTCCATTGTTTTCATTCTCCAAACCTAAAAAAAGTGTGTTTCTATAGATTTATTTTTCCCTAGACATGATATTATACTGAGTCTTCATATTGACACTATGGGTTCAAAAAATGTACTTCATCTAAATAGCATCCTTTCAAAGTGCGCTGAAATTGAATGTGCAAATGTTATGGGTGATCTTTCTTTTTACCCAGAATTAATTTCCTTCAAATTTTTAATTATTTGGCAAATATTCCCTGGGCTTCTGCTAAGTGCCAGGCACTATTTCAGGATCTGGGGATAAAGCAGTGATGTGAACAGACCCTCCCTCCATGTTCTTACTGATGGGAAGACGGAAGAAGCAAACAAATAAATACTGGGGTAGGGGATGATACATGCAGTGGAGAAAAATAAAGCAGAACAGGAGGGCTAAGAAAGACATTGGGGTCAGATGGCAGATAAGCCATGATCCACTGGTAGACTCTTTATCACCTTTCAAAATGTCTTGACCATCATCTCTACTACCTCTAAACCTTATCTGTCCTTCTCTATTACAATGATTTGCTTATGCTCCTGATTCTCCTGTGAACTCCCTGAATTAGAATAAACTTTTATGTACCATCACACCTTCTATGACTTCCTCAGTCACATGTTAGTTATTCAGTAGATGGCATTAACTTGAATTGACAAAAAAAAAGGAGGAAAAGGCTTTTCTCAAAGATTCACTCTTAAATAAAAAGCAATGGATGTTATCAATATGTGGCCCATACAAAGTCTATCCAGCCCAGATTACTTTAACAATTAAGAAAGGGCTCAGTGGCTCAGCCTGTAATCCCATGCCTAGGGAGGCTGAGGTGAGTGGATTGCTTGAGCCCGTGGGTTCGAGACCCACCTGGGCAACTTGGCGAGACCTCATCTCTACAATAAATCAAAAAACTAGCCGGGTGTGGTAATGTGCACCTGTAGTTCCAGCTACTTAGAAGGCTGAGGTGGAAGGATCGCCGGAGCCCAGCAGGTCGAGGCTGCAGTGGCCGGGAGTGTGCCACTGCCCTCCATTCTGGGCAACAGAGTGAGACTCCAACTCAAAAAAAAAAAGAAAAAGAAAAAAAGAAACGTCCAGATACTGAAGAATGTCTGGCTGAGCTTGTTTCTCTCTCAATCCAGGGTATACAAAATAATCTTGAAGTTGCTGTGAAATGTTTCTGATGCCTGGCTCTGTTCCCTGAGGTTCTGGCAAAATTAATCAGGAGCAAGGCCTGTGCATCAGTATTTTTTAAAAGCTCACCAGGTACCTCTAATGTGCAGCCAGGTTGAACACCAGGGGGTGGTGCCATGATCATGGTGTTCTGACTGCTCTCACACAAAACCTCAGACCCAGGCACAGCATCCTACCACAGCCAAATCAGAGTTATGACAATTCCCACACTCTCGCTGCAATGCCCACGCTTTCTTCCCCACTGGAAAATTGAATATTTGTGCATAAGAGATCCAGCGTGCTATTTGGCCAGTTCAATGTTTTACTTAGGAGTTGCCACTGTTTGCTTGCAATACACCTCTCACAAATGATGCGCCTTACTCTCTGCTGAGAACAACTGATGCAGGCAGCAAAGCCAGTTATTTTTATTTTTAATTTGGTTCACTCATCACACATTCCTCATCACATAGCACACTTAGCATGCCACAAATGGCAGCAGAATCCACCAGGCGGGGGTATTCTGGCTTTTTCTAAGCTGAGATGATGGAGTCTTTCTCCAGTCTTCTTTGAGGAGACAATGTAAGTACCACCTGGCCTGTGACCATCACAGCAGCTGACCAAGTGGTTCTAACATCCCCTAGGCCCTACCCCAGGCCCAAGCAGGGCTCAGAGACTCTTATGGTGCCCTACACAGCAAATGCTGCTGAACTTACGAAGAACGAAATGAGGCCGGCTGCTTTGTCTCACTCCAGGGCCTCCTGCAGGGTGGAAGCACGTATGGCAAAGTTGCCATTGGACGGGATGGCTTTCAGTTTCACTCCACCAATTAATCCAGCTCTTTCCACTGAGGATGGTGCCTGGAAAGAAGGCAGCA
>NW_006973683.1:0-1200 GCF_000164805.1 Carlito syrichta | reverse complement strand
CCCCTGCAATCCCCCTACTGGGAATATACCCTGAAGAACACAAATCACTCTATAAAAAAGATACCTGCACACGTATGTTTATCGCAGCATTGTTCACAATAGCAAGAACCTGGAAACAACCATGCTGCCCATCAAAAGAGGACTGGATTTAAAAAATGTGGTACATATACACGATGGAATACTACGCAGCCATAAAAAAGAACAAAATCATGAATTTCACTGCAACCTGGATGGAACTAGAGTCTATAATACTGAGTGACCTCTCACAAAAACAAAAATCCGAATATCACATGTTCTCACTCATATAATGGACCTTGAACATCCAATGCAATACTATGAGAAAATGACGGATGGTACTGCGAAACTATGGGGGGGAGGGGGATGGGATTAACTGTAGCAAATATCTGTCGGGGGATGGGAAAACACTTCTTATCTACAGGGTGCCTGAATGAAACGTCATTGTACACCTAACCCTTAACTGTACCCCACAAAACCATAATAAAAAATACTGATTAATGAAAAAAAAAGAAAAAGAATATGACACATCACAGTGGCTCATACTATTTATCCCAACACATTGGGAGACTGAGGAGGGAGGATCACTTGACGCCAAGAGTTCGAGATCAGCCTGAACAACATTGTGATTTCCATTTCTGCAAAATTTTAAAAATTAGCCAGTAATTGTGGTGCACACCTGTATCCCAGCTACTCAAGAGACTGCGCAGGAGGATCTCCTGATCCTAGGAGCTCAAGACTGCCGTGAGCTATAATTGCACTACGGCACTCCAACCTAGGCAACAGAGTGAGACTCTGTCTCTTAAAAAAAGAAAACAAAAACAATATAAAACTATAAGTATAAAAGTCTGTACAAAAGTTAACTAAAATAAGATACTAAAAGAATCACAAATTTCAAAAAGCAAACAAATACCAAAGCAATACCAATTCCTCACATATAGTCTTTGTTAATTAATTTCCTTTAACGATATTTTCTCCAGGATCTTTGATGGTATATTCTTTAACCACTTATTCATAGGGAAATGATTTTATAATTTTTTCTTGGCAGGAATAGGAAACATTTCCTGAGGAGGAGGCGGAGGCGGTAGCGGCAGCCATTGCAGTGGCAGCGGCAGCGGCAGCCAGAGTGGTGGGGGCCCAAAGGTGGCGGCTTTGCCCACAGTCAATCGCTGGGCCCGAGCTGTG